>NC_066522.1:1287649-1307649 GCF_024679095.1 Eriocheir sinensis | reverse complement strand
TTCTTAGAGGCAGTAATGCATTCTCTGGTAAATATATAGATAACTTCAAAATATATATTATTCAGAGCTGACACACTTCAAGGAAGAAAGTCTGCTGACGAAGGTGCGGCCGAAGCGTCCCACAAAGACACCAATCCGAGCATTCTACTCAGCAGCTTTTCGTGCCGACAACGAACGAGGTCACCGGCCTTCACTTTGTTAAAAATATACCAAGCTAATAAGACTGGCACGAACCTATATTCAAAGGAGTAAATATTTTTTTTTTCCAAAGTCGAGGTCAAAGACGTTTCATTGGCAGACTTTCATGTTTTAAATAAGTAGCGCGGTGAGACGCTGACTGCGTGCCACGTAGAGGTAAGCAATTTATTAATGAACAGATAAATAAATATGGATAAACAATAATATTCCTCAACATTTACAAAACACTAAAAATACATGAAACAAATGAATAACATATAAATCACAAAATTTATAAGTTCGAACTCCTCTCCGTTCACAAAATAATCTCTAATATTAAAGCACATAAAAAATAAAATAAAAGGGAGGCCGATGGCCGCCTTAATAATAAAACAGCGGCACCGAAACTCATCTCTCTTTTTCCCCCATATCTTTTTCAGGCTATAGGGAGTCCCTCTTTTCCCCTCCCTTCACTTTTTTTTAGCTATTCCGGACTGGAAATACGAGAGAGTCGACCATTCTTCTGGCGGGAGCTTCCACGACTAAGTCAATTAAGAATCTAGCAAGGCCGGGGATCCTGAAGGGCTGTGGCCGAAGTACTGGAAAATTGGGTTCCCGGCGGCCCCCTGACAGAACCCGGGCCAGAGAGCGTCAGGAAGGGAGGAAGGGATGAAGGGTGGAGAGGGAGAGAAAGGGAGGAAAAGGTGGGGAGGATGAGCAGGAAGGATTGGATGGGCAGGGAGGAAGGGGGAAGAAAGAAAGGAGAGGAAGAGCACAGAGGAAGGGGAGACGGGGAAGGGAGAGAGGGAGACGCGTGGAGTGGCAAGAAAAGGAGACGATGGGATGTGAGGATAAGCGAGGGGACTGGAAAGAGCGAGCGAGAGAGAGGGAGGGACCAAAGGATAGATAGAAAGGCAAGTTATTGAGGCAGGAGTGAAAATAATTGTAGGGGAGTGGAAGAAGAGTGGTATTAAAGAGAGGGTTCAAGAAAAGGAATGGCGCAAAGAGGAGGGGAGGAAGAGAAAGTGAAAGCATAGGAGGATCAAAAAACAAAAAGAAATCGTGCGTTCTATGAGGAAAAGAGGAAGAGAGGAGCGACCAAGAAGGGGAGGTGTGGAGACGTAATGTGAGAAAAATGTTGGGGGAAATAAGAGCAGGAAGAAGAGGAAGTCAGGGAACACGAATAAAAGACATAAAAAAGGGGAAAGAAGAAAAGTGTAGCCGAGGGAAAAAAAACACGGAGGAGCGGAAGGAAGAGGAAACAACGGTTAGTTGGTTTCCATGTTATCCGTTACCTATAAATAACCACCTTGCCAACCTGTGTATGTTACCTGAGGGAGATGAGGTGAGTTGCGAGGCGTTACAGCACGGCAATCACGACAGTATTAACAAAAACGGAAAGAGACGGATTATGAAGATGTATGTGTTGGCTGAGATTTATTTGGAGGGGGTGTTCTCTCTCTCTCTCTCTCTCTCTCTCTCTCTCTCTCTCTCTCTCTCTCTCTCTCTCTCTCTAGATATATATATATCTCTATAGATATATATCTCTATCTATCTCTATATCTATCTCTATATATATATATATATATATATATATATATATATATATATATATATATATATATATATATATATATATATATATATATATATATATATATATATATATATATATATATATATATATATATATATATATTAGAGAAGAAGAAGGAGGAGAAAGGGGAGGAGGAGGAGGAGGAGGAGGAGGAGGAGGAGGAAGAGGAGGAGAAAACATGGAAATGCAGGCATCAGAAATCCTATTGGCTCATTACGAGGTTGCCCGCCTTGGAGGAGGTGGAAAAGAAAGAGGAAGATAAAAACGAAAAAGAAGAAGGACAAGAAGGAATGTAGCAATGCAACTGTTAAACAATAACCTCACAGAACATATAACTAACTGGTGAAATAAACGAGATAATAAGCAATGTCATCGACTGACACAGCACCACCTCCAACACCACCATCACCATCATCACGAGCAGCAGCAGCAGCACCACCACCACCACCACGACCACAACAGCAACCATCGCCACCTCCTTTAAGGGCCGCTATCTGGACGCAGGAATCGTAAGCTCTGGAACCAATCACAAGTTCTCTTAATTAAGTATCCGTCGAGAGAGAGAGAGAGAGAGAGAGAGAGAGAGAGAGAGAGAGAGAGAGAGAGAGAGAGAGAGAGAGAGAGAGAGAGAGAGAGAGAGAGAGAGAGAGAGAGAGAGAGAGAGAGAGAGAGAGAGAGAGAGAATAACCTCACCCTTTTTCCTTTTTCTTTCTCCTCCTCCTCCTCGCCTCACCTACATAACCCTTCAGCACAGAACAATGGAACAAAGTCAATAAAATACACAACAAAGACACGGAACACACGGACATAACACAAAGGCGAACAAACAAAAAACACAAATAATAATGAAAGCGATGAAACGAAGTGCCCTTTCTGCTTAAACTTACATAATAATAATAATAATAATAATAATAATAATAATAATAATAATAATAATAATAATAATGATAATGATAATGACAATGACAATGACAATAACAATAATAATAATAATAATAATAATAATAATAATAATAATAATAACTGATAATAATTAATAAAAACTCGACGACCGCCATTATTCGTTTTAATTTAATCTGTAAAACAAAATTAGTGAGCGTGAATGAAGTCATGGCGCATAGGAATTCATTATTATTATTATTATTATTATTATTATTATTATTATTATTATTATTATTATTATTATTCGAGGGACTCTCGCAGGTACCATTGCGAAAGACTACTTAATTCTCGTGCCGCCCATCAGCTCATTAATTAGTCAAGGGAATAATTACGCCACGATAGAAAGGAACACACGCTAATGAACACACACACACACACACACACACACACACACACACACACACACACACAGGCAGTAAAACTCCACCTCCTACCTGCTATTTACCTACCTGCCTACCTTCCTCCCTACCTCCCTACCTGTAGTGCCATCATCATCATCACACACGCCAACAAGGACTTTTACAGCATTACCACAGTTCGTCTTTCTCGTTTGCCTTACCTTACTACCTCTACTATTACACCCAGGACCATCATCACACAGCTTTATTACATCCATTCCATTACACACACACACACACACACACACACACACACACACACACACACACACACACACACACACTCCGGTATCTGTAGCATCCACTGTTCCATCAGCATAATGAAGCGCGCCAACCAATCCTGCGGTCCCATAACACGTCCACTTCCTTTGTTTCAGCGTCCCTCAGGTGTCCACCACTCGACCTCTACGCTTACCTGCCCACCTTTCACCTCGCCTTCCTATCCACCTGTCTGCCGGCCGGCCTATGCCTGTCTCCCAATATACAGACCAGCGTAGTTACCTGTCCGCCTGCCTACCTATATATCTAACTGCTTGTTTTATATTCTTGCTTAAGTTTGGAATGCCTGTTTGTCTGTCAAGCTGTCTATCTATCTTTCTAGTTTACGTCGCTGCCTGTCTGCGCCGTCTGTCTGCCTTCCCTGCCTTCCTCTCTCAGCGTCCTGTCGACTACTCCTCCCGATAACTGTATAGAGATCTCAGAAATCAATGTCTTCGATAATGCTGAAGTAAGCGAGGTGTGGTGAGAGCTCTCTCTCTCTCTCTCTCTCTCTCTCTCTCTCTCTCTCTCTCTCTCTCTCTCTCTCTCTCTCTCTCTCTCTCTCACAAACACAAACACACACACACACACACACACACACACACACACATCGTCTCCCTCCCCTCCACCCCCGCTCTACTCCCCTAACCATTCAATATTCTTTTTCATCCCATTCAAGATGCTGAAGAACCCTGATAACATTCATCTCAGAATTTTCCCCTTGATATACAAATCGAGGCAGCAACTACGAATAATGGAATGAAATGAGGGACTGTTAGGCGATCATAGGCAGACAGATGTTTCCGATCCCGTGCCTGCGTGCCTTGGCGCGATTAAAATAAAACGATGATGGAGTGAGGAAAATTGCAAACCGCTCCATCACCATCATAATAATATAAAAGAAAAACCTCCCACAGTATATACAATTTCTGCTACACAAAGATACACTCAAGTTACTTGCCTAAATTACCAACGCCCAAAGGATTTTCTTTTTATCTTCTTTAGGCATTACTCCTCCCTGACTACTCACCAGAAAGAACGTCCAAGTATATTTACATTTACTATTCCCTGGGATGCAACGCGTAGTGGTTTTGTGGCCCTTGTCTCCGTGAGTGTCTCCGGACGAGCACATTTCTGCGGTATTGTAACACTTTTCTTCTCTCCACTGGTTCGTTAATGCAGTTTCGTACTTAAACATTCTACACCTCACTCAGGTTTTACTTCCTTTTATCCTTTCATACTTTAATGCAGATATATGAACCGGGCCGTTCCCCTATTGCTTTTTTTACGCCCAACCCAACCTATTGTACCCATTCCTTCCACACATGCCCTACAATCCCCTCGCTCACCCCTCACCCGCCTCTACTCCGCCGCCCCAGCCACCCACAAAGAGTCCATACCACCCACCACTACAACGTCCTCACCCCCACGTCACCCGCTATCAAAACTACAGCTACCGCCCAACGGACCACTCGCCACCCATCATACTACCTGGCACTCTCCCGCCCTTGCATCAGACTAACCTTTATATAAAAAAAAGAACATCCCTCGTCTTCACCCCCATCATAGTCACTCACTCTCAACCACCACCACCACCACCACCACTTCACTATACCACTACCGCTGCCACTTCATACAAAACAGACAAAAAGGAGGAGGATAAAACAAAGAAAAACACGTCAACAGGACACATTCAACACCATTAACCTTTAATCCCAGCACACTTAACTCCCCACCACCATCATCACTCCGCTATATGAACCCCTCCCACTGCACTCGAAACGGACGAAAAACAAAAGGAAAAAAAAAAAATCCATTTAAAAGCATTGCAACAAGACATACTACGCCAATAACCTTCCCCGCCATCACACTTACATACCCGCTCCCCGCCGCCGCCACCATCACTCCACCACCACAATCACTGCCACTTTACTCAAAATGGACCAGATAAGAAAAAGGTCTCCAGGTCCATATTCCAGCTCAGGGCAAGACATTCTTCACCTGGAAAAAAATTACCTGAAGATTTCCATGTGATCGGAGACTATTACGAGGAGCACTGAAGCGACTACTGAGGAGGAGGAGGAGGAGCAAAAGGAGGAGGAAAAAGAGAAAGAAAAGAAGATGAAGAAGGAAATTAGGAGGAAAAAGGAGACAACATGGAAACGTGGAAAATCAGGTAACAGAAAGGCTTTATATTTTACCGAGGCTGCCTGCTTTCGTTATTTACTTAATTCGTCAGGAGAAGGAGGATCTCAAAAAAACAAGAACTTTAATAATAATGATAAAAATAATAAAAATAATAATAATAATAATAATAATAATAATAATAATAATAATAATAATAATAATAATAATAATAATAACAATAATTATAGCAACAACAACAACAACAACAACAACAACAACAAAACAACAATAATAATAATAATAATAATAATAATAATAATAATAATAATAATAATAATAATAATAATAATAATAATAATAATAATAATAATAATAATAATAATAATAATAATAATAATAATAATATAAATCTGTATCGTCTGTATCGTCTCCGCCAATTCTTCTCCCCCGCGCAGTTGCTATCCATATATAGGGGCCTTGTCCGCCCTCGTATGGAGTATGTATCTCACGTGTGGGGGGGCTCCACTCACACAGCTCTTTAGGACAGAGTGGAGCCTAAGGCTCTTCGTCTAATCAGCTATCCTCCTCCTACTGATAGTCTTCTACCTCTTAAATTCCGTCGCGATGTTGCCTCTCTTTCTATCTTCTATCGATAATTCCACGCTGACTGCTCTTCTGAACTTGCTGACTGCATGCCTACCCCCCTCCCACGGCCCCGCTGCACACGACTTTCACCTCATGCTCATCCCTATACTGTCCAAATCCCTTATGCAAGAGTTAACCAGCATCTTCACTCTTTCATCCCTCACGCTGGTAAACTCTGGAACAATTTTCCTTCATCTGTATTTCCTCCTGCCTACGACTTGAACTCTTTCAAGAGAAGGGTATCGGGACACCTCTCCTCTCGAAATTGACCTCTCTTTCGGCCACCTGTTTTGATTCTTTTTTAGGAGCAGCGAGTAGCGGGCTTTTTTATTATTGTTTCCTTTTTTTGTGCCCTTGAGCTGTTTCCTTTGTTGTAAAAAAAAATGAAAAAAAATGATAATAATAATGAAAAGAAGAAGAAGAAGAAGAAGAAGAAGAAGAAGAAGAAGAAGAAGTAGAAGAAGAAATAAGGGGAAGTGAATAATAGACACGAAAAGGAGGAAGAGGGGGAGGAGGGGGGTTAGGAGGAGGAGGAGGAGGAGGAGGAGGAACAAAGAAACACAAAGCAAACACAAACAACAGCAGACCTGATGGTCCTTACGAGGCTGTTTGTGACAAGCTACACTAACTATCTAATCAAAGGTGGAAGATGAAGGACAGCAAAGGCGAAGGCTCCTCCCCACCCCCCATCCCTCCAGCCAAAGCTGGCAGGAAAAAAAAAAACAAAAAAAAAAAAAAAAACATGCAGCTTGGAAAAACTGCATGGAAATTATGTAGGAAAGAGGAAAGAACTAACAATACTGCTACCACTAACCGGGCGATAAAAACGGACAAGGACACCAGTATTCGACAGAACTCAACGTTATTACGACAATGAGTAATATCTTAGTTGCTGGTTGGATTCAAAATACTTGTCTAATCTATTCTCGAAGGCCGTAACTGTTGTACTATCAACGACATCACAGGGTAGAGAGTTCCAAACATTAACGACTCGATCGAAAAAAAAGTGTTTTGCTTCGTGCGACGAGAATCTTTTACCACTTATCTTGAAAATGTTATTTCTTCTTGTTCTATTTGATCGACCAATTGTAAAGTAAAATTCCGCATTAATATCACTGAATCCTTTAAACATTTTAAACACTTCTATAAGATCGCCTCGAATTCTTCGTTTTGATAGGCTGAATAAATTTACTTCTTTAAGTCTTTCTTAATAAAATAAATTTCTCAATCTAGGAATCATTTTTGGTATTCTCCGTTGAGCCCGTTCTAACTTTTCCACGTCTTTTCTGTAATAGGGAGACCAAAACTGTACACAGTATTCTAAATGGGGTCGACGAGTTACACAGTTTTAATATTACTTCTTCCGATTTATTATTAAAGACTCGTCCGATGAGGCCAACCAATTTGTTTGCGGTTTTAAATACCTCTGAAGAATGCTGACTGGGCTTTAAATCGCTTGATATAGTGATTCCAAGATCCTTTTCTTTACTTACTGCAGAAAGTTGTTGGCCTTTCATTACGCACTGAACGCGATTGTTATTGTTTTCCGATGTGTAACACTTTACATTTGTCAACGTTAAATTTCATTTGCCATTGATTGGCCCAACGTGCAAGTCGATCTAGATCTGATTGTAATATGCTTCTTCGTCGAGTGTCGTAGTTACCTTACTAGCGATTTTTGTGTCATCAGCCATAGTCTATGCATCAGCAAATTTTGATATTTTGCAAGTGAGCCCATCATCGATATCATTAACATAAATTAAGAAGAGCATGGGACCAAGCACTGATCCTTGAGGTACGCCGCTTCTGACACCGAGCCAGTTAGATGAAACACCGTTTAGAACTACTCTCTGTTTCCGCACAGAAAGCCAGTCCACAAGCCAATTGTGAATGTTACCCGAGATACCGTGCGCCAATAGTTTACTGAGCAACCGGAGGAGGAGGAGGAGGAGGAGGAGGAGGAGGATGAGGAGGATGAGGATGAGGATGAGGAGGATAATGAATTTGAGGACGGAGGGTAATGAAGAGGAAGGTATAGGGAATGGAAAACGGGTGGGGTGGGGTGGGGCATTATGGAACGGGAGTAAGGGTGTGTGACTGGGAGGCTCAGGAAGAGGGGAGATAATATGAAAGAAGGAAGAGAGTAAGAAAAAAAGAAGGAAGAAGGAAAACTGTGAAGGAAATGGAGAGAGAAAACGTACACGAGGAGGAGAGGGAGAGGAAGAGTAATAGAGGGCGGGAGGGAAGGGAGATAAACGAAGAATAACAGTTTGAAGGAAGAAGGGAAGAAATAAAGGAAAAAGGTATGTATGAAGGAAGGAAAAATGGAGCGGATGGAAGGAGCAAATGAAAGGAAGGAAAGAACGAAGAAAGGAGCGGATGAAGAGAAAGGGAAAATTGGCGGAAAGAGGTAAGACCGGAAGGTGAGAAATGGATAAGAGCGAAAAGCGAGAATGAATAAAGCAAGCAAGGAAGAAACAAGGATATATACAGACTGAATGTTAGGAGGAAATTAAAACAAGAAGGAAAGAAAAGCGGATGAAAGAATGAGAGAACTGAAGAATTAAGGATGCAGAAAGATGAGGGCAGGAAGAAGAAAATGGAAATAATGCAAGGAAGGACTGAATGAAGGAATGAAGCCGAGGTGGTGGTGAAATGGTTAAGATAGAAATGGAAGGAACCTTCTCCGGTGATTAATCAATGAACGAGGAGGAACAAAGGGGCAGGACGAGGAGGAGGAAGAGGAGGAGGAGAAGGAAGAGGAAGCATGGAAACGTCTACGATCAGGTAGCAGAAAGCCTGTTGGTTCATTATGAGGCTGCCTGCTTTTGTGATTCAATCAATCCGTCAGCCACTTGAGTGACCTGCGGAAAGGATTAAAGCACTTCTGTGTGTATTCTCTGGGACGCTCAGTTCACCCCTGACAGCATCAAAATGATGATGAACACGATTCTGAAAGGAGTTCATCGTTTCCGCTTCCGCACTAACTGCTGCAGGAAGACTTGCAGGGGCGGACGACTCTGTTTGAGAAAGAAAGAAAGAAAAAAAAAAAACCTGCCGGTATATGTACTACATTGCTTCGCTTGAATTGTTAAACCGCTGTGTCTTGTTTTCGGATTAGTTGGAGAAGGAAGAGGAGGAGGAGGAAGCCAATTCAGAGAGAAGAAGAGTAGTAGGATACTGAGTTACAATAAAAAAAAAATAATAATGTGAGAGGAAGCACAAATGAGGGGAAAAAGCGGTGAACAAATTATGGATGGGGAAATAAGGAGCGGATTAGGAAGACACAGCCAATAATGAGCAATACAGGAAGAGAGAGAGAGAGAGAGAGAGAGAGAGAGAGAGAGAGAGAGAGAGAGAGAGAGAGAGAAGGGGAGTCAAGCACTTCCTGGGTACACATTAATGCAAGTTGTAGTAGTGGTAATGTAGGTACTTGTCGAATTAGCAGCAGTAGTAGGGGAGGCGGTGGCTGAGTGGTTAACGTGCCGGCCCCGCATTCGGAGTGTTGATTCGAATCCGCCGCTAACCACCTGGGATTTTTCTTACCGCCGAGTGGTCTAAGACTACCCACATGCCGTCCTGAAGACCACTTATGAACCCGGACTCTAGAAGAAGCTGTACAGCGCAAGTGAAATCAAGAATGAGTTCCAGGGGGCAGCATGAGCCAATAATAATGGCGCCACTATAAACAACTGCCTCCGCCATGACGGACTCGGGCCGACCGTCAGGCCCCTATGGAATAGCCTACCGGCGCAATAGACCACATATAAAATATATATATATATATATATATATATATATATATATATATATATATATATATATATATATATATATATATATATATATATATATATAAAACTATTGTTGCTGTTATCATTTTCATTATTATTATTATTGTAGTAGTAGTAGTAGTAGTAGTAGTAGTAGTAGTAGTAGTAGTAGTAGTAGTAGCAGAAATTATTATTATTATTATTATTATTATTATTATAAGGTGTAATAGTAGCAGTAGTAGTAGTAGTAGTAGTAGTGTTGGTGGTAGCGAGTGTTCTAAGTGCTAATCGGTTCACGGATAGAGAAAATCATATCCGCCAGGGTTACTTTATTGGACAAAACTTACAGAGCTCATCACGACAAGGACAACACATATGATAGGTGTTTGTTTGTGTATGCGTTTGTGTGAATGTTGTTTGTGTAGGTTAACATTTAAGTGTTGGTGTATGTGTGGAACAATGTGTAACGGTGGACGACAAGAGGACGTGGACGGACAGTAGAAGATAAACAAGTAACAAGAGATAAACAATTAGACGCACAAGAAACAGCGAGACGGGAGCACGAACGAAAACATTGACACAAAATAAGAATGAACAATGAGTCTATACTGCAACGCCCCATTTTCTGTTTTCACTGGAAGAGAGCACGCGACTGCTTGAGCGGTGGCTGCTACAAGTACTCCCCCCCAGTGACGAGGAAGGAGGAACGAAATCTTCCCAGGTGCGGGGGCGCTGTGGCAGACTTTGATGCGTTGCGGTGTGTAGTGTTGCGCGGTGAGTTGCGCTGAGTAGAGTTGCGTTGAGTAGTGTTCAGCTACGGTGAGTCGAGCTGAGGTGAGTAGTGCAGTGACAACAGCTACGGTGAGTCGAGCTGGAGTGAGTAATGCGGTGACAACAGCTACGGTGAGTCGAGCTGGAGTGAGTAATGCGGTGACAACAGCTACGGTGAGTCGAGCTGAAGTGAGTAGTGGTGACAACAGCTACGGTGAGTCGAGCTGGAGTGAGTAATGCGGTGACAACAGCTACGGTGAGTCGAGCTGGAGTGAGTAATGCGGTGACAACAGCTACAGTGAGTCGAGCTGGAGTGAGTAATGCGGTGACAACAGCTACAGTGAGTCGAGCTGGAGTGAGTAATGCGGTGACAACAGCTACAGTGAGTCGAGCTGGAGTGAGTAATGCGGTGACAACAGCTACAGTGAGTCGAGCTGGAGTGAGTAATGCGGTGACAACAGCTACAGTGAGTCGAGCTGGAGTGAGTAATGCGGTGACAACAGCTACAGTGAGTCGAGCTGGAGTGAGTAATGCGGTGACAACAGCTACAGTGAGTCGAGCTGGAGTGAGTAATGCGGTGACAACAGCTACAGTGAGTCGAGCTGGAGTGAGTAATGCGGTGACAACAGCTACAGTGAGTCGAGCTGAGATGAGTAGCGCAGTGAGGACAGCTACGGTAAGTCGAGCTGAAGTGTTGAGCAGCGATGAGTTGAGCAGCGAGGGGTTGAGCAGCGATGAGTTGAGCAGCGAGGGGTTGAGCAGCGATGAGTTGAGCAGCGAGGGGTTGAGCAGCGAGGAGTTGAGCAGCGTGAGGTGGGCTGCATGAGGTGGGCTGCGTAAGGTGGGCTGCGGTGAGTTGAGTGGTTGGCTGTTTAATAGATCCTGGAAGGCTTGAATCCGCACTCCCGAATCGCGAACCACGTAGACGGGTCCTGAGCAGAAGAGTGGTGCTCTGAAGGACACCGCAGTAGTAGAGGAAGAGTTGCATGTCGTCGTCAGGTATGGTGAAGTCGAGCGGCGTGGAGATGGGCAATAGGCACTGGCGTAAACGCGCCGGGGGCCACGGCAGTCAAAGAGTGCGTCGAGGGAACTGCGTGTGAAGGCGCTAGCTGACAGCGTGTCAGGGGCCTCGGCAGTCGGTGAGAGTAGAACGACTGCGTGTATTAAAGGCGCCAGCTGCCAGCGTGTCAGGGGCCTCGGCAGTCCGTGAGGGCGTCGAATGACTGCGTGGTAAGGCGCTAGATGCCAGCGTGCCAGGGACCACAGCCGGTTGAGAATTGAGGGGCGCAAGCATATGCCAGGAGCCGCGGCAGTCGTGAGTGCGTCGAACGACTGCGTAGATGCCAGCGAGCCGGGGCCACAGCGAGTTGAAAAGTTAGGGGCGCTAGCATGTGCCAGGAGCCGCGGCAGTCCGTGAGAGTAAAACGAACTGCGTGTACTGTAGGCGCTGGCACGTGCCAGGGGCCTCTGTGGCTCGGGGAGTGAACCAGTGTTCAAAAAGGCACTGTAACACAACACTGTACGCTTAGTGGGTAGCACTGTGACACTAACTGTTGCTGGGGACGTGCTGCACTGAACTGTTGCTGGACACACTGCACTATATATGAGGATCCACAGGAGAGTAAGGTAATACAAGAGGGCGGTGGTAGATCCAGGAGGCGGTGGTTAATCCAGGGGGCAGCTAGTAATCCCAGTGGGGTGTCACACTGTGTTTGCGTGTCTCTCTGAGTCTGTGTGGTGTGTGGCGGCGTATACACTGAGTCTGTATGGCGTGTACACTGAGTCTGTGTGTGGCGTGTACACTGAGTGTGTGGCACTGTGTCTCAGTAATGTGTCGCACTGTGTTTGAGTGTTCACTGAGTCTGTGTAGTGTGTCACACGGTGTGCGTGTCTCAGTCGCCGGACCAGCAGAAAAGCAGGGAGGAGGAGGGGTGGGGGTGGGTGGGTGAGCGCCGGGAGAAGCACCATGGGGCACAAAAGATGCCTGAAGGGCGCTGAAGATGCCTGGAGGAGGCGCACAGTGTGAGCCTAGAAGAGGCGCACAGAGGGAGCCTGGAAGAGGCGCACAGAGGGAGCCTGGAAGAGGCGCACAGAGGGTGCCTGGAAGAGGCGCACAGAGGGTGCCTGGAAGAGGCGCACAGAGGGTGCCTGGGGAAGGCGCAGAAGGCGCCTAGGGGAGGGCGGGGGAAAACCCTGAAGGTGGCAACTACGCCTATGGCGTAATGTTTCTCCCGACCTGAGTGCTCAGCCCCACGAACCCCGAATGGAGGTGAGGATTTTTGCCCAGGAGAGGGCGGACGAATGGACAAGTTACCCTGCCCAGGTCCTCCACTCTAGGAGAGAGGGCCCTTAAAACGGCACCGGCTATAAGCCACCTTGAACCATAGCAACACTCCGGGGTCACCAATTGTTGGTGGTAGCGAGTGTTATAAGTGCTAGTCGGTTCACGGATAGAGAAAATCATATCCGCCAGGGTTACTTTATTGGACAAAACTTACAGAGCTCATCACGACAACGGATAGAGAAAATCATATCCGCCAGGGTTACTTTATTGGACAAAACTTACAGAGCTCATCACAGTAGGTGTTTGTTTGTGTATGCGTTTGTGTGAATGTTGTTTGTGTAGGTTAACATTTAAGTGTTGGTGTATGTGTGGAACAATGTGTAACGGTGGACGACAAGAGGACGTGGACGGACAGTAGAAGATAAACAAGTAACAAGAGATAAACAATTAGACGCACAAGAAACAGCGAGACGGGAGCACGAACGAAAACATTGACACAAAATAAGAATGAACAATGAGTCTATACTGCAACGCCCCATTTTCTGTTTTCACTGGAAGAGAGCACGCGACTGCTTGAGCGGTGGCTGCTACAGTAGTAGTAGTAGTAGTAGTGGTAGTAGTAGTAGTAGTAGTAGTTGTTGTTGTTGTTGTAGCAGCAGTAGTAGCAGTAGTAGTAGTGGTAATACTGTTATTTTCTCTCTCTCTCTCTCTCTCTCTCTCTCTCTCTCTCTCTCTCTCTCTCTCTCTCAGGGTCCGTAAGAAAATATGGCTGATATATACATTCTTTCCCGCCCCATCATCATCATCATCATTCTGTCTCTATCTCTATCTCTCTCTCGATTATATATCCCCCACTACTCTTCACCATCCATCGAACTCTTTGTTTACACCCCTTCCCTCACCCTCCTTCTCACCATTCCCATCATTTATATTGCCAACGTTTCTCCCTCGCACTCTTCCTCCTTTTCTCTCTTTCTCTCCATCGTTTCAACTCCTTTATTCACAACAACCTTTCCCCTCCCTAACCCTCCTTCTCCCCTTACTCCTATTTCTCTTCTAGACACAAGACTCTGCCAACCTTACACACCACACAACACCTCCCTGGCTCCTCCTCCTCCTCCTCCTCCTCCTCCTCACCCTGTAACACAAACAAAGGCATTATGCTGTTGGAATGTTATTGACTTCGCAACTTACGCCACCCCACCAGTGTTTGCTGTCAGGTAGACAACGCTCTCTCTCTCTCTCTCTCTCTCTCACACACACACACACACACACACACACACTTCATTCCTCACCTAATGAGTTGCTGGTGACAGGACACACACACACACACACACACACACACACACACACACACACACACACACACACACACACACACACACACACACACACACACACACACACACACACACACACACCACACACACACACACCTGCTGGCGAAAGCGAGTCCAACTCGTGATTAGGCCGTGGTGAATTACACACACACACACACACACACACACACACACACACACACACACACACACACACACACATTTGACTATAAAGACTGTACTTATCATTTGGCCCTTTACAAAATAGGGAAAGAAGCTGAAAGGAATAGGAGCGAGGAGGATGAGGAGGAGGAGGAGGAGGAGGAGATGGAGGAGGAGGAATAGAAGAGAATGAAGAAAGGAACGGAAGAAAAAGAAAAGAACGAGCAAACGGGGGAAAAACTGACAGGCAACGGAGACATGAAAGAAGACGAAAAAGACAGCGAGAGTATGAGAATATAATAAAAGGAAGAGGAAGAGGAAGAAGGGTGTGCAGAAGGGGCGGCGAGACGGGCGGACACTTGGACTTAGGAAATAGATCACCTCCTTCCGAGTCGACGTGACACTTCCAGACAGTTCTGTCGCTTACGGGCTTAACATCTTCCTACAAATATAATTCCTCCTCGTTCTCACTTTTATTTGTCTGCTTTTGCTTTATTTCTTTGTTTTCTCTCTCCTTCTGACTCATCTCTATCATTGTCTGACTTTTTCTGCTTTGTCTTACTTTTTTTCTTCTTTTATTTTCATCGCTTGCATCTTCATCTCCCTCTTTGTTCGTTCTTGTTTTATGTCTTTGTTTTCCCCTCTCCTCCTGACTCATCTCCTTCATTATCATCTAACTTATGCTGCTTTATTAAAAAATTTCTATCTCCTTTTTTATCTCCATCATCTCTTCTTTAATTCTTCTTCGTCCTCTTTTCTTTTGTCTTCTCCTGCTTTATTTCTTTACTTTTCTCCCTCCTGACTCATTTTCATCATCTAACTAATTCTGCTTTGTCTGCTTTTTTTTTTCCTTATCACTTTAATTATCATCTTCCTCCTCTTCTTAACTTCCTCTTCGTTCTTTCTTGTTCTATTTCTTTGTTTTTCTCTCTCCTTCTGACTCATTCCAGCATCATTTAACTTATTCTGCTTTGTCTTTATATCTGTTTTTCCTTTTTTATCACCATCATCGTTTTCTGTCTCTTTTTATTTGATTCTTTCTTTGATTCTCTGCTTTATTTCTTTACTCTTTTCTCTCCTCCTGCCTCATCTCCTTCATCATATAATTTATTCTGCTTTGTGTTAATTTGTCTTTTTCCTTATATATATCACCCTCACGTTCATCTTTTTCTCCCTCTTCTTCTTTTATTCCTCTTCGTCCTTTCTTGTTTTATTTCTTTCTTTTCTCTCCCTCTCTAACTCATATTCATAACATAAATTATTCTACATTGTTTTTATATATTTTTTTATCACCATCGTTATCCTCTTCTTGCCCCTTCTCTTCTTCTTCAATTTCTCTTCGTCCTCTTCTGCATTACTTCTTTATTTTTCTCTCTTCTGACTCGTCAAAACCCTTATCTAACGTATTCTTTGTCTTCATTTTTCATTTTTTTCCCTTTTTATCACCATTATTATCATCATCTTTACCACTCTCCTTTCTAATCCATCTTCTTTGTTTTTCTCTCTCCTCCTGACTCATCTCCATCATCATCTAATTTATTCTTCGTCTCATTTTTTTTCTTTTTTTATCCTCCTCCTTTCTTCCTCCTCTTCCTCTTCTTCCTTCTCCCCGGCTAAGGCTGAGGGAATATCCGAAGCTCCGCCAATTTATACGTTCGATTCTGATATTAATTTTGGAGGTCATAAAAGATTTCTCCTTCAGGGTGCGCCGAGGAGGGGACGCGGCAACGAGAGGATTAAAGAAGAGCGATCCTCCTCCTCCTCCTCCTCCTCTTCCCTGGTGGAGGGTGTGAGAAAAGTGGGCGGGGAAGGCTGGGTGTGAGATAGATGAGTTAAGACGACTGGACGGGACGGAGATTCACTTCCTTCTGGGGTGGTGGTGGTGGTGGTGGTGGTGGTGATGATGATAATGATTTCCACGACGCTACTCTGTCTCCTGTTATTTTTGTGGTAGTTCTTCTTTATTTGCTATTTTAGAGGTAGGCGGTTGTTTTACACACACACACACACACACACACACACACACGTCCCTTCCTTCACTCCCTCATTCGTGTCCTGGCTCTTAGCGCCATCCTCGGCCACATACAATCTAAGTTACTCAAAAACTTTCCCTTTACTCTCTCTCTCTCTCTCTCTCTCTCTCTCTCTCTCTCTCTCTCTCTCTCTCCTTCCCCCCATCACCAAACCCTTCCTCTGTACCCCCCATTCATCCCTCCACCCTTTTTACTGCTCTCCCTCCTCCGCCTCTCACCCCTTACACCCTAGTGGTCCCACCCCATCCCTGAACCCTACTCCTTCACCTCCCTCCTTCTCCCCACTTTTTTTCCTCCCTCCTCTCCCTCTTGACCCCTCCCTCCAGCAGGGCGTCTTTGTTCCTCTGACCAGGAGTCGTGGAGAGAGTTTCCTCACAAAAAATTTATGCTGTTCGTGAAAATGCTCCCTGCGCGGAATTAGTGCAAAGCTGCGCCGCCAGAGAGAGGGAGTAGCGGGAGGGGATAGAGAGCGCGGTGTCGTAATGGAGTGATTGGTGAGGGAAGACGAGGAAGAATGCCTAATGAGGAGAAGGAAGGGACAAGAAGAATAACAAATAAGGAAAAAGAGTTACTGGACAAGAGCATATGATGGGGGAAGGAAAGAATGGTAAGAACAAGAACGAACAATGGGATGAACTTTAGGTAAATTTAAGGTTGCAGGCATAAGAAAATAAGGGACATGACTATTTTGAGTGAGATAATTAAATGGATGCAGGGAAAATAGAAGACAGGAGGTAATGAACAAGGTCAGAAAAAGAGACAGTGAAAGAGATATATAAACAAATGAATGAAGAACAAAGGAAAGACGAAAGGAGTGGCTGTATAGCAAGCGAAGGAAGAACAGTAGGAATAGAAACGAACGGTATGTGACAGGACGAAACAAACAGGCAAACGTAAAAATAAAAACAGACACACGAGGTAAGAGGAGATGGACAACCAGACAGACATAGAGACAGACGGTAAAGAGAGACTGTCAGGTGAGCAGGACAGATAGGGAGAGGAAGGTGGACGTAGGCTTGATGAGATATATAAAAGCAGGTGCAAAGGTGAACACGCAGAAACAACGTTGAAAAGGAAGGACTGGGAAGCGACGGGAAGAGAAGGAGGGATCGAGATAGAAAAGTGATGGGAATGGAAGGGAAAGTTAGGATAGGTTGGGGAAGGACAGGAAAGTATTGGGGAGAGGGAAAGGGAAGGGAAACGAAGGGAAGAGATGGATAGGTCAGGAAAGCGAAGTGAAGTGAAGTGAAGTGAAAGTAAAGAAAGGGCAGGTAAGGAAAGGATGGGAAGAGAAAGGGAATGAATGAATGTTGGTGAAGAAGACAGGACGAAGTATGAGTAAGTCGGTGAGTGTGTGAGTATGAGTGTTCGCTTACCCCAATACACACACACACACACACACACACACACACACACACACACACACACAGTCACAATTAACATCTTTGTCCGGGAACTTTATCGGAAATCTTGGGAGGTCACGTCTTGGCAGGGATTGACGACTCGAAGGGCAGGGGACTATTGTTCTCTCTCTCTCTCTCTCTCTCTCTCTCTCTCTCTCTCTCTCTCTCTCTCTCTCTCTCTCTCTCTCTCTCACACACACACACACACACACACACAAATAAGAGAAACACCAGAAGATCACTACCACCACAGCCTTTTCTTCTCTCATATTCCTTTCCATTCTCTCCTCTCCCTCCCTCTCCCAGCCTCCTCCCGCCTCTCTCTCCTCCCGGCCGCCATTGTGTTCCTCCCGCCGGCAGCACACACGTCCGATCCGGCTTTGTGGGCGACAATGGGCCGAGCACCGCCGTTAAAAATGATGATCGATGTCACTGATGGCTGAAGCTACTTTATGATGGCTTCTTTTGCCCTCTTCCCTCTTCCTCCTCTTCCTTCTGCTGCTTTCTTTTAGTCCACCCCTCCTCCTCCGCCTCCGCCTCCACCTCCGCCTCCTGCTCCTCCTCTTCAATCCTTGGCACAGTGCTAAGTTTGCTCTCTCTCTCTCTCTCTCTCTCTCTCTCTCTCTCTCTCTCTCTCTCTCTCTCTCTCTCTCTCTCTCTCTCTCTCTGTTCTTTCTTCTTCATCTTCTGTTACTCATTTTCCTTCATTCAGATATTTGGTTATACTTCGTCATTTCTTCTCTTCTAGTCATTATTTACACTTTCCATCATATCGTATTATACAATCATCAAATGTCACACTCTCCTATTTAATCAGTCTGTTGCTGGGTTTTTTTTCCATTCTTTCATATTTCTATCTTCTCCTGCTCTCTCTCTCTCTCTCTCTCTCTCTCTCTCTCTCTCTCTCTCTGCTGCCTTATCTCCGCCGGTATGTTAATGCTGAAGGATTACCACAACTAGATCTTTATCAGTATGGAGGGATGCAGATGGGAAGGGGAGAGGAAGAAGAGGTGAAAGAAAGGGAGAAGAGGGGGGAGGAAGAGGAGTAGAAGGAGGAGGAAAAAGAAGTAGAATGTGGAGAGAGAGAGAGAGAGAGAGAGAGAGAGAGAGAGAGAGAGAGAGAGAGAGAGAGAGAGAGAGAGAGAGAGAGAGAGAGAGAGAGAGAGAGAGAGAGAGAGAGAGAGAGAGAGAGAGAGAGAGAGAGAGAGAGAGAGAGAGAGAGAGAGAGAGAGAGAGAGAGAGAGAGAGAGAGATTCTCCTCCGTGAGAAACGAGGGCTGCGGTGATCAAGTAAAGCTCATAAGCAATATAGTGTGTAATGGAAAGAAATGATAATGATAACACGATGCAATTTCCAAGCAAAGCCTAAGAGAAGGAAAGTTTGTAATCGCAATAACATAATAACAATATCAACAGGAATAGTAAAATAAATAAGAGTATATTCTAATAATTATGATAATAATAATAATAATAATAATAATAATAATAATAATAATAATAATAATAATAATAATAATAATAATAATAATAATAATAATAATAGTAATGATAATAATAATAACAATAATAATAATGATAACAAAATAATAATAATAATAATAATAATAATAATAATAATAATAATAATAATAATAATAATAATAATAATAATAATAATAATAAAAAAAGTAATAATAATAATAAAAATAATGATATAATAATAATATCATCAGTAATAAATGTATAACAATTCAAATAATTTCCTGTCATCAAATTATAATTAAAACATTCAAAATAATGTACACTCCGCTGAACACTGTGAAACAGGTGTGACGGCGAATCATTGGAAACACACACGCATTATCTGACGTGCATACAATTTCCATGCGATGAAGGGTAACAGCCCCGAACATTTTCCCGGCGCAATGCCTGGATATTGTGCGGCAGCAATGACGCAAGGCCTCGCCGGGGAATAACAAAGCTGCGGTGCAGCGCCCCTGACACCGCCAAGCAGTGCTATCAACGCCAGGAGTGTTGATGCAACGGAGGCCGTGGATGCAGAGGGTTTCGGTGACGCGATGGATTCTAATGACGCAGAGGAGACAAACCAAAATGGTATATCGAATAGAAATC
>NC_066522.1:1262649-1282649 GCF_024679095.1 Eriocheir sinensis | reverse complement strand
GCTCATGCTTAATGAAAGATATGGAAAAAGAGCCCAAGATAGTTTGTTTATCAACGTAGTCATCTAGTGAGCGAAACGTCTTTAGTGTAGGTAAACAACGAGTGGCAACGTGAGTCACAGACATGCAAGCACCAGGTGGTCGGCGCCACCCACGGGGCGTGTGTGCCGGGCTGCCACCCCCACCCTGGCCTCCCCAGGCACACGGAGCGAGGCACCACACCGAGCACCCCCATCCCTCCTCCGCCATGGCCAGGCATCCACACACAAACGCCTGGTCGAACTGTCGGCTTCTTGCAATATTAACATGAAACTCTTTGAAGTGGGTTTCATGTTTATTTTACCCTTGTGCATAATTAATACTAAGCAGCAACACTGAGTTTTGAAGATTTGTTTTGAGCGTTTGGCAAGGCTTTGACAATCATGTTTCCGGAATTCCTACGAATATAGTGAACTCAAAACGTGTCGAGAAATATAATGCATATTTAAACAAGCCTCGAATTAATTGCACGCTGCAGGTGCAACACTAAGCATTTTAATGTTTAAAGTTGTTTTGCTGTTTTCGTCCACCGTTAAAACACGGGTAAAAAACTCCAGCGCGTTATAGTTTGCCTGACTAATGGTTACTGCCGCCACGCCGCTGCTGACGCGCAAGTTGCCGTCACGGCGGCGTGCACGATACTGCTGACTGACTCCACTGGCCCTGGGTCAGGGCTGAATCGTGTCCAAGTGGAGCCAGAAAAGGTAACGAAACAGGCAGAACAGCAGAGCATCAGTGTGCAGAGTATTACTGGAGGAGAGTAACTTAGAGTAACTCTTTCTCCCCGCCCAACCTCCGTCACGCCCTTTTCCGTGGCACAGTGGCAGGGGACGCTTCTACCCAAAGCCTGCCGCGACACCCCAAGGGAGTCAAACAAGAGATTCGAAGCCGAGGTGTCGGGGCAACATGCCCCGTATTAAGCAGGAACCGTCCGGCAAGGGTTCGTCGCCCAGGCAAGTCAGTAAAGAAGGCTTTGTTTGCTTATTATTGCTTGTTCCTGTGGCTGGCCTTCCCCTTTAGCGGCGTGGAAAACCAGGAGCGTTTCCTTCACCGAGCGCTGAAAGGTGTAGCGGGTAGTGAGTAATGTGGGTCATCAATTATTGGGTTCTCAAAGCAAGCCACAAGTCACGGCACAATAATGGATAAAAGGATTTAATGGGAACGAAGTTAATAAGACGCATTCGTGCACATTGTGTCTTCTCTTAAAACTCGTGAGACGTGAGACGTTTATGTCTTGTTAAGCTCGTGAAAGCTGGGAGAGAGAGAGAGAGAGAGAGAGAGAGAGAGAGAGAGAGAGAGAGAGAGAGAGAGAGAGAGAGAGAGAGAGAGAGAGAGAGAGAGAGAGAGAGAGAGAGAGAGAGAGAGAGAGAGAGTGTGTGTGTGTGTGTGTGTGTGTGTGTGCGGGCGTGTGTTGTACGATAGTCCATCTTTTAAGCTCAAAGATTCCGAAACCTGAACTTTCGGTGTTTCACATGAAAGAAGAAAAGAGAGTGGCTTACGACAGGCACGGGAGGTGGGGAGGCAGAGAGGCAGGGAGGAGGGGCGGAGGGAGGCAGGTCAGAGGAAGGGTAAGGAAGGAACGTGGAGGAGAATGGGGGACGGAGAATAAGAGAGGGGTGACGAGAGGGGAGGAGGCGGAGGAAGAGCAAGGCGGGGCGGGGGGAAAGGAAGGAGAGCCTCGTCAGGTAATAATTCAGCGAGCCGGGTCAACTGTCTCGCTGGGTCATGCCTCAGTCTCGTGAATAATGGCAGATCGTTCATAGTTCATGGTTCGAGGCTCCGACACAAAGGCTCGACTCGGGGCAAATAATTTATCGGCCGTATTTGAGTGGTGGACCGCCGGGGCGCCGCGCTCTCCAGAAAAAGGTCGCTGCCATGCACACACTCAATGGGGGAAGGGGAAGGGGGAAGAGGGGAAGGGGGGAGGAGGTTGTCAGATGCCGTGCCGTGCCCTGCTTTACCCGCCCTTCCATCCCACCTCTATTTACCAATCTCTTTCCTCGAACGATTGGTGATGATCGTGTTGTGGGTTATTTGAGACGCAGGTCCTGCCATACTACCCCTTCCCCCCCCGGTTTCCTCATCCATCCCATTTTTCTCTTCAAACGTTCAATGATAGTAGTGTTGATTATGGTAGTGGTGGTGGTGGTGGAGGTGGGGGTAATGATGACTGACTAACCGGCTATTTTTAACTACTCACCTACTCTGCTTTCCCTTTCAGTCCCCCTCACTATTCCTCCGATTCCACTATTAGCGATTGTGAGGGTGGTGGTGATGGAGGTGAGGACTAGTTGGCTATCAGTAACGACCCACCTCACGTCGTTACAGATTGGTTAGCTCCGTCTTGGGTTGGAGATAAATGGTTGTCGTTTAGATGTGGCTCAGTTAACGGTGGTGGGCGATGAGGTAGTGATGGTGGTTAGTGTGCCTTTGTTTGTTCGTGTGGTTAACTTAAATAGATGGTGGTGGTAGTAGTGGTGGTGGTGGTGGTGGTGGTGATGTTAGAAATAGTACATAATAGCGGTGGTGGTGGTGGTGGTGATAAATAATGGTAGTGATGGGGTGGTGGTGATGTTAAAGGTGAATAAGGGTGGTTGTGGTTGTGGTGGTTGTGGTGGTGGTGGTAGTACGTAGTGTGGTGGTGATAGCAATACTTAATGGTGGTAGTGGAGGTGATTTACGGTGTGTAAGTAGCGGCAGTTCAGGTCGTGATAGTAAGCGTGCACGGAGACCTCAATTTCTTCCTCTTCTTGCTCCTCCTCCTCTTTTTGCTCCTCCTCCGGCCCAGACATAACCTGACCCGTGCACTACCATCACGCACGCACACCCAACACTCCCACGGCCCGGCTCACCCCGCTGTACCTGGTGTGCATTGCTGCGTGCACGTCAGCTTTTACGGCCAGGGCTGCTACGACAGGTGGCAGCAGCGATGCACTGAGAACACATGCAACGCTTCAGTGGCCACGGGACACGAGTATATCATGGCCACGGAGAGGGACGTTGAGGAGTATACACATTAGGGGTACCACAGATCAGGGCGACTAAAGAGAGGGACCACGAAGAGTATTAGGGCCCCCACAGATTAGGGCGACTACAGAGAGCGGCCACGAAGAGAATAAATATTAGGGGACACCACAGATCAGGGTTATTTAAAATACAAACGGGTCTTGACCCAGTACTTGGTCACGACGGCCTCCTATTTGGTCGCCTTTCCTGACCATAGGATAATAAATAAGACGTGGGGGAGTAAGGCAAACAGCCCTGAAGGCCTCGTGATGATTATCTGTTTGATATTATAATCCGTACAGTTTGTATTACACTTTGGAACTATGGTCAATGATAGTCATATGAGCCTACCCGTGCGAAGACTGCCAGACCATAAATTATTATTATTATTATTATTATTATTATTATTATTATTATTATTATTATTATTATTATTATTATTATTATTATTATGATAAGCTACCAAAGCCTCCCTTCAGGGTGCAGATACAACACGCTGAACCACACAAAATACCAAAAGGTACTGGAGAGAAGCAAAGGCAACGAATAGTTAAGAAACTGGCCAGTCAAAGGGAAATATAAAAGTACTGTTTCAAAAAGACATTCACACGAGACTTGAATGTAGATATGTCTGCAGAAAGGACAATCTCATTGGGTAACTGATCCCATAAATTTATCAACGACGGAAGAAAACATCGTGAGAATTGTGTCGTACAAAAATTCATAGGATTAAAAGCAAGCTCGTTTTGACTAAGAGCAAACCTCGTGACCCGGGCAGGAGTAAAAGGATCAGGCAAAGCATTGTGTAAGGGATGCCGATTATTCTTAAAAATTTTTTAAATAAAATGCTAAAGGCACCAACCTGACGCCGATGATCAAGATCAAGAACGAGTGCCGGAGAAATATATGTAATTGAATTGATAGCAATGTCAAGTAACTTTAAATGGCAATTGGCAACAGACATCCAAACAGGAGCACAATACTCAAAGTGGGGCAAAATGAATGCATCAAAAATTTGAATACAGTTGAATCACAAGCAAATGTTTTTTAAGCACTTACGAAGTAAGCCTGTCTTCTGTGCAATAGTGGAAGACATGGAACGGATGTGCTTCTCAAATGTCAGTTTAGAATCAAGAGTGACTCCCAACAAACGGATACTAGAAACATCCTAAATCTCTTCACCAACAATATGCAAACAAGGATGAGGTGGATTCAGGTACGGGATCTACTGATGGTAATGGAATGCGTTTTATTAGCATTAAGCTTCATGCCCCAAAGTTGACACCAAGCGGTGATCATTGCCAAGTCCGTATTCAGAGATGCAGCAACTTCACATCTGTTGCTAGGAGAGTGAACAGAGGAGTATAGAGTTGTAACAGCAGCATATGAAATAAGCTTATTTTCGAGGTTAATGCCCAAGTCAGAAATAAAAATGTTAAAAAATAAAGGTCCAAGGACCACAAAGCAATAAGCATTTCTATGTTATCCACCTGAATTTTCGCTCCGCCCCTCACCGTCATATGAATACTGTCGTGGTAGTGTTTATCAGCTGTGGTTACCACAGCAAAATTTGTTTCGTGGTAATTGCAAATGCAGACTTAGAATGTGACTTAGTGTATAATATCGTGTCGTGCATATGAGACGTGAAAGTAATGCAAAAAATATAATGGCCTCAATGAGGAAAGCTTGGAAAACATTAATGCAGAGGATCAAAAATGTTGGAGAAATAAATACACAGAAAGAATAAAGAAGTTAGGCATATAAGGAACTGAGCATGGCGGTGCAAAAAAGGAATAGGAGTGGCGCAAAGAAATGTAAAGAGATATGTCTAGTGAAAAAGCAGGAAGCATATTTCGCTCGATATGAAAAAGAAACTATGCACCTAAGGCCTGAGATTCACGCGATATATGTGCTACAAGACCCATAATGGAGGGAGCAGCGGCAGTTACAACATTGGAGGCGTCCTAAGATGTCTCGGATGAATCACACTTCCTACCCGAGATACATAATAAAACGAGAAAAGGAGTGCGAGGAACTGGGAGAGAAGAAGAGAGATGATAAACACAGAGAGGAAAGAAGAGAGAATGGAAAGGAAGAGAGAATAAAGAAAGGCGGAAAATGAAGAGAGGAAATAGGCAAATGCAAGTTAAGCGATATATGATGAAAGAAAAATACAAACTTGGATGAGCTCGCCGACGAGAAATAACATACGAAAGGAGGAGTAAATAGAAGAGATGATGGACGAGGAGGGAAGACGAAGAGATGAGACAGGAAAGAATGCATGGAGATAAAAGGGATGGGGGAGTAGGAGAAGAGGAAACTTTAAACTGAGAGCACGATGCGGGAACAGTACGGACAAGGAAGACAGAAGAAGGACGGGGAAAGAAGACGGTGGGCAGGTAAGGAAGACGAGGTGGGGAGACAAAGAACAATACTGAGAGATATAGAGAAGAGGGACGAAAATATATAAGGAAACGAAAACAAACTAGGACATGAATAGCAAAGATGGAAAAATGAAGAGAGAAGAAAAGAGAGGACCAGAAATTTAGACAGACAGTGAAACGGAGACGGGTAGAGGGACGGGCCTAGGACGGAGAGGCGCACGGGGCTGGAACTGATGCAGGGCTTGGAGCAGGAAGGGCGACGAGTGACCAAAGTCCTTGCAGCCCTTTGATGACCTCCTGGGAGCAGCGACACACCCGCCGCCATTCCCCCCACCTTGGTAACCTGCCCCCACACCGTTACACCTGGCTCCTTGATACAAGCGCGCAAGCACACACACAAACACAAACACAAACACACACACACACACACACACACACACACACACACACACACACACACACACACACACACACACACACACACACACACACACACACACACACACACACACATTTCCTGGACCCTTTCATTCTCAATCAAAAGTTATCACTCTCTCTCTCTCTCTCTCTCTCTCTGTTAACAAAAGGGTGTGTGTGTGTGTGTGTGTGTGTGTGTGTGTGTGAGAGAGAGAGAGAGAGAGAGAGAGAGAGAGAGAGAGAGAGAGAGAGAGAGAGAGAGAGAGAGAGAGAGAGAGAGAGAGAGAGAGAGAGAGAGAGAGAGAGAGAGAGAGAGAGTGTGTGTTTTTTGCTCAGTAACTATTTAGTATTCCGTCTAATGACCAACACGCCTTTCTCCAAGCCTTTCTCTTTTTATGGTTCATCTTTTCCTCCTCCTCCTCCTCCACTATCCCCTTATTATCTTCTTCACTGGACGCCTCATTTTATACAGTAAGTGATATTCTTCTTCGTCCTCTTATTTTTTTTCTTCTTCCTGCTTCTATTATTTCTTCTGTTCCTCCTGTTAACTGATGAACTCCTCTTTTCATCTTTATTCATGTTACCTTCTCTTTTTCACGCTTCTCTCCCTTCTTATTTACTCTCCGTTTCTTCAACTCTCACCTTCATTTCACTCTCCACCACCGCCTATCACACACTGACTCCTTGATGGTAACCTTCAGCATGTTTCTCTATTCCTGAATCAACAACCCTGCCAAGTACATGTTGCTCAACCCTCTTCTTACCTTCGCAACCATCCATCTCTCTCTCCTTTTCCTTGACCTCCTAATAATTACTCTGTTCCTCAAATCCCTCACGACCCTTTCCTGCCACCTCTTCCTCCTACTTCTCCTTTTTTATCTGCTTGTTACTACCTCATATTTATCCTTATTTTTCTAACCACCCTCTGATCCTTATTTACAAAACTTCGTAACTTATCTTTCGTTAAATCACTCCATATTTTGCCACCTTTCCCTCATTTGCTTTTTATTCTTCCCCATCTTTCTCTTTTACATCTACATCCTTCCTTCACTATCATTTACCCTAAACCCGATGCTCTCCTTGTCATCCCTCTCATCTTCGTCTCCCTCTCTTTCTTCATTCCTTCCTTCCTTCCCCGCACGGTCCCTCAACAAGCCTCTTCCTGCAGCCGGCACAGGCGCCACCGCTGGGCTGAGCCGGCGCTAAACTCCTTCCCGCGGGATGAGGAGAATGAGCAGGGAGGAAGGATGCGGTATGAGGAGGAAGAGCCAGAGGAGGGATAGCGAGAGATGGCTGAGGAAGGCGGGACAAGGCAGGGGTAGAGGTGTGTAAAGGAAGAAATATGTGGTATAAAGTGGAGTAATATCATATAAGTGAATGAACCAGTCCAGCAGAGTTGTTTGAAGGAAAGAAGGAAGGGGAGACGAGGAGCAGGAATGGACGGAGAATGCTGAGAAAAGTAGAAGACGATGGGATAAAAAGAGGAAAAAAAAGTAAAAACATAGAAGACACACACACAGAACATAACTATTCCGAAACCAACGACCTGCAAACACACACACACACACACACACACACACACACACACACACACACACACACGCAGGACGGCAAGACAGACAGACAGGCGGGCAGACAGACGAGGCTTTCACAGGTCGGCCACGCTAATGGACACACGAGCACAAAGAAGAGGCGACGGTGTCCCTCCGAGGCCAGCTGAGGGAGAGGCACGCGAAGGGGGTGAGGGAGGAAGAGTGACGGATCAGAGGGGAGCAGGGAGGGGGCACGACATGGGGGGGGGGGGGGGGCGAGGAAGGAAGGAGTGGAGATGGTGGGTGAGGAAGGAAACTGTTATGGAAAGGGGGAAGCTGAAGGGCACGCAAAGGGAGGGAGGTAGGATGATAATATTGGAGGGAAAAGGGAGTAGGGACATGCTATTGGAAGAGGAAGGAATCAGTGTGGGATATAAAGAGAAGGAAAGACGCTAAATGGAAAGGGAAAGGACTAGAGGTGTCCTGATGGGGTGATAAAATTAAGGTAAGAGGTCATTGCCAAAGGGTAAGAGAAACATGAAATGGGAGGGGAATAGGAGTTGGTAGTAACAGGTAGAATGTTAGGATAAGGGGCATGATAGAACTAAGGGAGGAGGGAATAAAGAGCCAGGAGAGGGAAGACACAGACTGGGAGAGGAAGACTGAGGGGCATAGGTGATGGGGGACAAGAGAGACTGTAGGGTGAAGGGAGGGAAGAGGACACACACAAGAAGCGGAAACATGAAGGGCATAAGAGGGGTTGAGAAGAGGGAAGGGACGCCGATTAAATGGTTAGGTGAGTGGACGGATAGAGAGGCGAGATTGGAAATATAAAAGTAAAACTTTCATATATCATTGAGAAGAAATAGCTTATTCTGACTAAGGCTACAGTAACAAATGCTTGTGTCACTGCGTTTTCGAAATAAAACACGAATTTAATGAGAGTCAAGCTCACTAGAGCCTGCAAGGCGCTACAAAGCCACCCACCCAAAAAGAAAAAGAAGCAATACAAAATTAGTCGCTAGGAAAATAAATTGCAAAATGGTGGTTTCTGAGGACTTTCTTCATTAATTTATAGAATTAGTCGAATAACTTCCACAAAAAAACTTACATTTTATTAATCTTGTATGAACAAGTTTCATAATAATTCACCCGTGATCAAAGATAAAATATTCAAGCGCTCCCTAACCAGTTCTTTCAGATTACTAAAATAATGTGAAAGACAAGATACAAGTCTAAACTCTAATATCGTAGCGGAATCATTAAATCAATGTGTCCTAAAAGTGCTGATGTAACAGCTCATGTTCAAAGTTATGTTACCGACACACACGTGATGAGGGAAGGCCACTGACAGGCTGAATTGATATATTCGTAACGTACACAAAGCACAATGTCAATCTTTAGATAAATTATGGATAATTCACTGATAGGGGCAACAGGGCAAATACGTGATGACACATAATTAGAGCAAATTACAAACCATGTGCTTGTAAGTGCTAGGAAATGAATAATAACACGGAAGCAGTAAAGCAGAGATAGAGCAGAGATATGATAGGGCAACGTGTGTGTGTGTGTGTGTGTGTGTGTGTGTGTGTGTGTGTGTGTGTGTGTGTGTGTGTGTGTGTGTGTGAGTGAGTGTGTGTGTGTGTGTGTGTGTGTGTGTGTGTGTGTGTGTGTGTGTGTGTGTGTGTGTGTGTGTGTGTGTGTGTGTGTGTGTGTGTGTGTGTGTTTTACTGGTGAAGTAATTTGATCAAACAACAATAATGGGAATACAAACTTGTTCTCTACATTTTAGGGGGAAGAAAAGGAGGCGGAGGAGTAGGAGGAGGAGGAAGAGGAGGAGTAGGAGGAGACCACGCACACACACAAACACACACACACACACACACACACACACACACACACACACACACACACACACACACACACACACACACACACACATCTTCCAAATTATGTTTTCTATGCCCTCTCTGGCCTCAACTCTCAGAAGGCTTATGGACCTGATGGAGTGCCTCCTTTTGTCCTTAAAAACTGTGCTTCCGTGCTGACACCCTGCCTGGTCAAACTCTTTCGTCTCTGCCTATCAACATCTACCTTTCCTTCCTGCTGGAAGTATGCCTTTGTACAGCCTGTGCCTAAGAAGGGTGACCGTTCCAATCCCTCAAACTACCGCCCTATAGCTTTACTTTCCTGTCTATCTAAAGCTTTTGAATCAATCCTTAACCGGAAGATTCAAAAGCACCTTTCCACTTCTAACCCTCTATCTGATCGCCAGTATGGGTTCCGCAAGGGGCGTTCTACTGGCGATCTTCTTGCTCTCTTAACTGACTCTTGGTCATCCTCTCTTAGCCGTTTCGGTGAAACTTTCTCAGTTGCGCTAGACATATCGAAAGCCTTCGATAGAGTCTGGCACCAGTCTTTGCTTTCTAAACTGCCCTCTTTCGGATTATATCCCTCTCTCTGTTCCTTTATCTCCAGTTTCCTTTCCGGCCGATCTATCTCTGCGGTGGTAGACGGTCACTGTTCTTCCCCTAAACCTATCAACAGTGGCGTTCCACAGGGCTCTGTCCTATCACCCACTCTCTTCCTGTTATTCATCAATGATCTTTCCATAACAAACTGTCCTGTCCACTCATACGCCGACGACTCCACTCTGCATTATTCAACTTCTTTCAATAGAAGGCCATCCCAACAGGAAGTACACGACTCCAGACTGGAAGCTGCAGAACGCTTATCCTCAGACCTTGCTATTATTTCCGATTGGGGCAGAAGGAACCTTGTGTCCTTCAGTGCCTCAAAAACTTTATTTCTCCACCTATCAACTCGACATAATCTTCCGAACACCTATCCCCTATTCTTCGACAACACTCAGCTGTCACCATCTTCAACACTAAACATCCTCGGTCTATCCTGAACTCCAAAATCTCAACTGAAAACTTCACTTCTCATCTCTCGCTAAATCAGCTTCCTCGATTTTGGGCGTTCTGTATCGTCTCCGCCAGTTCTTCTTCCCCGCGCTGTTGCTATCCATATACAGGGGCCTTGTCCGCCCTCGTATGGAGTATGCATCTCACGTGTGGAGGGGGCTCCACTCACACAGCTCTTCTGGACAGAGTGGAGTCTAAGGCTCTTCGTCTCATCAGCTCTCCTCCTCCTACTGATAGTCTTCTACCCCTTAAATTCCGCCGCGATGTTGCCTCTCTTTCTATCTTCTATCGATATTTCCACGCTGACTGTTCTTCTGAACTTGCTACCTGCATGCCTCCCCCCCTCCCGCGGCCCCGCTGCACACGACTTTCTACTCATGCTCATCCCTATACTGTCCAAACCCCTTATGCAAAGGTTAACCAGCGTCTTCACTCTTTCATCCCTCACGCTGGTAAACTCTGGAAAAGTCTTCCTTCATCTGTATTTCCTCCTGTCTACGACTTGAACTCTTTCAAGAGGAGGGTATCAGGACACCTCTCCTCCCGAAACTGACCTTTCTTTCGGCCATCTCTTTTGATTTTTTGGGGGGGAGCAGCGAGTAACGGGCTTTTTTTTTTAATTATTGTTTCCTTTTTTTTGCGCCCTTGAGCTGTCTCCTTTGTTGTAAAAACACACACACACACACACACACACACACACACACACACACACACACACACACACACACATAAACAGACAGACAGACAGACAGACAGACAGACACACACACATACATACACACACACACACACACACACACACACACACACACACACACACACACATACAGACAAAAGAGCTTCATCAACACTTCTACACGCGCATAACAACCAGCAAATATCAACACTCGTGCTGTGCCTAATTGTCAGGCTGCAGCAATTAGTGAAACACACACACACACACACACACACACACACACACACACACACACACACACACACACACAATTATAACACAGAAGCTACAGACAGAAGCAAAAGGTATGAGCAAAACAAACATTAAATAGTTTTGATGACTTTCTGAGCCTATAGGCTTCAACCCCATGACATAAGAAAGGGAGGAAAATATTGCACCATTAAGCACAAAGCTCGTGGGGGTGCATACATGTAGTAGACGGGGGCTCGAACCCTCAGTATCAATATCAGATCAATTTCATTACATATTAACTCAGCTTTTTTGCTTGTCTAAGTGGAAACTAAAAAAAATTACATCATTCTTGCGTTCGACTGATCAATAATTCGTTGCTGTTAATTTTTTTCCCATTTTTTCGTTTCACACTTATTCTTGAAGCATTTGTGTATTCCTTTCTTCCTCCCTTGAGAGAGAGAGAGAGAGAGAGAGAGAGAGAGAGAGAGAGAGAGAGAGAGAGAGAGAGAGAGAGAGAGAGAGAGAGAGAGAGAGAGAGAGAGAGAGAGAGAGAGAGAGAGAGAGAGAGAGAGAGAGAGAGAGAGAGAGAGAGAGAGAGAGAGAGAGAGAGAGAGAGAGAGAGAGAGAGAGAGAGAGAGAGAGAGAGAGAGAGAGAGAGAGAGAGAGAGAGAGAGAGAGAGAGAGAGAGAGAGAGAGAGAGAGAGAGAGAGAGAAGAGAACGTAAGCATAAACTGGAGGGGCAAGATATGGAAATACTGATAAAAAGAGGAGAATGTAAAGGGGACAGACACTTGGTAACAGCCTGGAGGGAAAGACAAGAAGAAGAAGGAGGAGGAGGAGGAGGAGGAGGAGGAGGAGGAGAAGGAGGAGGAGGAGGAGGAGGAGGAGGAGGAGGAGGAGGAGGAGGAGGAGGAGGAGGAGGAGGAGGAGGAGGAGGAGGACGAGTCAAGAGCTGAACCTGAAGGAAGCGCACTTGGAGAACACAGAGGAGGAGGAGGAGGAGGAGGAGGAGGAGGGAGAATCCATGGTATGCTAACAGTGCGGAAAACTCTCCATGTCTTCCTGTGGATTTGGAACCTGTGGTGAGCTGGGTATCGCATTTCGGGTGACAGAGGAGGAGGAGGAGGAGGAGGAGGAGGAGGAGGAGGAGGAAGAGCAAGAAATAAAAAATAAAAAAGTTGAAGAAAAAACAGACAAAAAATAAATAAAAGAAGACCAGCGTTGGAGATGTGAGAAAGAGAATGAAGTCGGGGTGAGCGGGTTCAGACTGAGGAGAAAGGGAGGGGAAGGAAGACTGGCGGACATTAAGCCATTACGCAATTAAGAATGAAAACAAACACACGGACGCAGCTGAAACACATAACGACAAGAGGACTGACAACACGGTGGAAATACTAAATACACCCAACAGACGCACTGCTGAGAAAGATGCATTAAGTTATTTTGGAGACGCAGTCCCTTCTTCTGTACCTCTATGATGAACACGTCAATATTTGACATGATTTTTTTTTTAAGCTCATGTAATTCTGCCATCTATATATATTTTCTGTTTGGATATTAATATGAACATGTGAATGCTTTTTATGACTTTTGATTCCCTAGTTCATGTCATTCTGTTATCTCTATATATTTCTTATTTACACAATTGTTAAAAAGAATGTAATCAGAGTCCATCCCTTTTTAACGAATACTATGTACTTTTAACATTCATTACTGTCTTTTCTTTTCAAACTAACTTCTTCATAGTAGGAAACGACCCATAACTGTGTGTCTATTAATTTCCGTCAGGAGGAGGAAGTGAGCTCAATCAAGCAGCAATACTATCACTCAGTTGCTACCACATAAGCGTGCCCCAGAGCGCTACACACGATACCTATTAATAATGCTCGTGGCAAAAACAAATTAATATCTATAAACGTGACAAACGGGAGACAAGAGCATCACTTCTCTACTACCACCAGAGGGTGAGTCCTGACGGCAACACTGCCGTCTCATCTATCTCTAAGGCTGAACTCTTCTCTCAAACTTTTTCTAAAAACTCCACTCTGGACGATTCTGGGCATATTCCTCCTACTCATCCCCCCTCTGACTCTTTTATGCATGTTATAAAGATTCTTCAAAATTATGTTTTCCATGCCCTCTCTGGCCTCAATCCTCAGAAGGCTTATGGACATGATGGAGTGCCTCCTATTGTCCTTAAAAACGGTGCCTCCGTGCTGTCACCCTGCCTGGTCAAACTCTTTCGCCTCTGCCTGTCAACATCTACCTTTCCTTCCTGCTGGAAGTATGCCTTCAAACAGCCTATGCCTAAGAAGGGTGACCGTTCCAATCCCTCGAACTACCGTCTTATAGCTTTACTTTCTTGTCTATCTAAAGCTTTTGAATCAATCCTTAACCGGAAGATTCAAAATCACCTTTCCACTTCTGACCTTCTATCTGATCGCCAGTATGGGTTCCGCAAGGGGCGTTCTACTGGTAATCTCCTTGTCTTCCTAACTGACTCTTGATCATCCTCTCTTAGCCGTTTCGGTGAAACCTTTGCTATTGCGCTGGACATGTCAAAAGCTTTTGATAGGATCTGGCACAAATCTTTGCTTTCCAAACTACCCTCCTACGGTTTCTATCCTTCTCTCTGTACCTTTATCTCCAGTTTCCTTTCTGACCGTTCTATTTCTGCTGTGGTAGACGGTCACTGTTCTTCCCCTAAACCTATTAACAGTGGTGTCCCACAGGGTTCTGTCCTATCTCCCACTCTCTTTCTGTTGTTCATTGATGATCTTCTTTCCAAAACGAACTGTCCTATCCATACTTACGCCAATGACTCCACTCTGCATTACTCAACTTCTTTTAATCGAAGACCCATCCTACAGGAACTTAACGATTCAAGGCTGGAAGCAACAGAACGCTTAGCCTCAGACCTTACTATTATTTCCGATTGGGGCAAGAGGAACCTGGTGTCCTTCAACGCCTCAAAAACATAGTTTCTCCACCTATCTACTCGACACAATCTTCCAAACAACAATCCACTATTCTTTGACAACACTCAGCTATCACCTTCCTCAACACTAAACATCCTCGGTCTATCCAACTGGAAACTTCATATCTCATCTCTTACTAAATCAGCTTCCTCGGGGCTGGGCGTTCTGTACCGTCTCCGCCAGTTCTTCTCCCCAGCACAGTTGCTATCCATTTACAGGGGCCTTGTCCGCCCTCGTATGGAGTATGCATCTCATGTGTGGGGGTGGGTCCACTCGAACAGCTCTCCTTGACAGAGTGGAGTCAAAGGCTCTTCGTCTCATCAGCTCTCCTCCTCATACTGATAGTCTTCTACCTCTCAAATTCTGCCGCCATGTTGCCTCTCTTTCTATCTTCTATCGATATTTTCATGCTGACTGCTCTTCTGAACTTGCTAACTGCATGCCTCCCCTCCTCCCGCGGCCCCGCTGCACACGACTTTCTACTCATGCTCATCCCTATACTGTCCAAACCCCTTATGCAAGAGTCAACCAACATCTTCACTCCTTCATCCCTCACGCTGGTAAACTCTGGAACAATCTTCCTTCATCTGTATTTCCTCCTGCCTACGATTTGAACTCTTTTAAGAGGAGGGTATCAGGACACCTTTCCTCCCGAAATTAACCTCTCTTTTTGGACACTCCTTTGACCTCTGTTCGGGAGCAGTGAGTAGCGTTTTTTTTTTTCCTTTACGCCCTTGAACTGTCGCCTTAGCTGTTAAAAAAAAAAATAATAATCATGTACTTGGATGATTTCAGACTATCATAAATTCAGACTACTATAAAATAATATTCATTAGGGAAGCTTAAAGAGCACCAATATTTTGGTAGATATCGTGGGACATATTATTGCATCATTCGTTCACTTTCAATAATGGCAATAATTCCGCCTCGCCGGTAATGCATGATCCGGCGGAACGCAGCTTTCCTGTATTCCATTCCCTTGCATTCCACCTGCCGCCGTGAATTATACACCTGTGAAAAGCCTGCATTACCTCAGTGTCCTTGCTATCCTTCCTCCTTCAGGATCTAACAGCATTAATAATCCAGGCAGAACAATGACCTACATAACCAATCAAAATTAAATATATTAAATAATAATTTGTAGTGAGTAATTTGATAAGTAAGAGGTAAGTAATGTAAGAAGTAGTAATCTGATAGTATGAGAAGTTCTATGGATACTTTTTGTGTGTAGTAACGATAAAAATCAAACATCAAACATAACAAAATATGAAAAGAAAGCAAACAACCAAGCCATAGAAAAACACCTAAAAGATATACACTTAAAGAACAGAGAAATGGGAAACAAAAAAAAAAATGTAAATGAGGTAGAGAGAGGAAGCAGAGCAGAGGGGAAGAGAATGGAGGAAGGTGGAAGGAGGAAAATGCGAGTCCGTGATTCAGGGGGGAGGAAGAGAAGGAGAGAGGGAGGGAAATGTGGTTGGAATAGGCAATGAGGGACGAGTTAACATGGGTAGTAGATTAAGACAAGGAGTGACAGGGGGGGGGGGGAGAGAGAGAGAGAGAGAGAGAGAGAGAGAGAGAGAGAGAGAGAGAGAGAGAGAGAGAGAGAGAGAGAGAGAGAGAGAGAGAGAGAGAGAGAGAGAGAGAGAGAGAGAGAGAGAGAGAGAGAGAGAGAGAGAGAGAGAGAGAGAGAGAGAGAGAGAGAGAGAAAATGCTTGCTAACATATGTAATGTAATGCACTTCGGGTCCAGAAGAAATAGTAGCCACACATTCTACATGGGTGGCAAACGACAACAAGTAGTGCAGAAGGAAACAGACTGCAGTGACTTAAAACACACAAAACACTGCAAGTCGGACTTCAAGGAAGCCAATACTATGCTCCGGTTCATAGCGAGGAACTTCGAATTTAAGACGCCGGGAGTAAAGTAAACTTTGTATACTTTGCTGGTAAGGCCCCACCTGGAATACGCCGTACAGTTCTGGTCCCCTGATTTAAAAAAGGACATCGAATTACTCGAGAAAGTACAGCGACGCGCTACGAAACTTATACCATCATTGAGGACGCAACCTTACGAAGAACGACTCAAGCGACTCAACCTATTGACGTTCGACACTAGACGATTGTAGGAAAACCTGATACAAATTTTGAGGTGCTTGACCAAGGTCAGCAAAGTCAATCACCCCGAACTCTTCACACTACAAACTAACCAGAGAACAAGAAATAACGGTAAAACAATACAAGCGAAGCCATGCAGCACGGATTTCGGGAAGAGCTATTTCTCGAACAAAGTCGTCTTCCTGAAGGAGTGGTTAGCGCGGAAACGATCAAGTCCTTTAAGAATCGCATTGATCGTAACTTTCCTGCGACGGGAGTGAACTAAGCGTATCCAAGAGGAAGTACAGAAGTGTTTTGATCTTTCCCCAGGTCACTCTAGTGACTGACGGACTGATTGAATCACTAAAAGCAGGCAGCCTCGCAATGAGCCAACATGTTTTCTGCTGCCTGATCGTCCATGTTTTCATGTTTTCTCCTCCTCCCCATCATCATCATCGTCATCATCATACTATTATTTTTTTCAATATCATTATCATCATTATTACTATTATTACTATTATTATTATTATTATTATTATTATTATTATTATTATTATTATTATTAGTAGTAGTAGTAGTAGTAGTAGTAGTATTTCGTTACCTAAAGATCAAAACTAACAATAACCATAACAACAAACCTTATACTACTACTACAATTATGACTTTTAATATTATTCATATATTTTAATAATTCAAATTTCTTCTTTTCTTCTGCTTCTACTTTTTCATTTACTACTGCTTTGACAACTATTAACTATCATAGTCATCCAACGGTGAATATTACAGTCAGGGAGAAGATAAGGAGGAGGGGTCACTCTGTTGGTGGTGGAGGTGGAGGTGACGGTGGTGGTGGTGGTGGTAGGGAGGATAGTGGTAGTGGTGGTGGTGGTGGTGCCGGGGGCTTCACAAGGTTTCCTCCCTCCGTCTCCCCTCAGAATGAATAAGACCCGATTATGTCCGCCTCTATTCCTTCCCTACCGACAAAAAGTTCCCGAGGAGAGTCATCTGTCTCACGAACAAAAAAAATTCCCCTTCTTCTTCAACCCCAATCGTTTTCCTTTTAATTACGTCTTGTTTCCCCTAGCCTCTCTCTCTCTCTCTCTCTCTCTCTCTCTCTCTCTCTCTCTCTCTCTCTCTCTCTCTCTCTTACATTATTCCTCACTTTTCGTAACCTAGCCCCGTCTCTCCCTTTTTTTTCCTTTTCCCCTCGTCTCCTCTCACCTTCCTCCCTCCAGGACTGTAATGCAAGGGTCAAGCGTGGCCTCAAACGCTGGGAATTTTAACTCTTCGTGACTTTTTACCTAACATGGGGTTCAACAAAGAGGGCGAGCAAAGAGAATGAAATGAGGAGAATGAGGAGGAAGAGAGGAGAAGGAAGAGGAGGAGGAGGAGAAAAAGACACACAACCAAGTATAGTTTGTAACAAGAACAGAGTAAAAGAGACACATCAAACCAATGTTAAGCGATGCTGAAGAAAAGCTGGAAGGGAGAAAGGAAGGAAACATAACTAAACAGTCAACAGAAGGACGTTTTGGCAGCTGTACCTATTCATCAGGCACTTCAGTGACCTGCGCAATACATTAAAGGACCGGTTGTACATACCTACGGGGACGTTCGTGTCATTCCTGTCCAGACGAAGTATCGGTCAATGCAGTTTTTAAAGGACATTATCATTTTCGCATTAACTATATCTGTACGAAGGTTGTTGGAACTGTGGATGATCCGTTTCGAGACGGAGAAAAACACTACTGGTGATGTTTGAACTCGAATCGGTACACCGGGTTAGTTTGAGCCAAAAACTTGAAGTACTCGACGTTGTCGAACTTGTTAGGATACTTAAAGACTGCATCTTATCCCTTGTAGTCGTAACCTCTTCATTCGTTTAGAGAGTTGCCTCTCGTACTACTTCATGTGGATTTGCCATCACGATGGTATCATTTTAGGGGCGAGTCGCTGCACTCAAGTGTAATTCGACGTTCTTCTTGTAAGAGGGGGACCAAAACTGCACTGCATTTTCCATGTGAGGTATCTCCTAGGAGCGAGGGAAGGGAAAGAAAGACAGGTCTAAAAGATATCACAGACCAAATAAGAGATAAATAAGTGCTGGCATCCCTTCAACCATTCAACATAAATAAATTTCTTCACTCCTGCTTTCCCCCTCAGCCGCTCAAAATGTCTGAAATGAACGTGTCATACAGCTTCATAGGATGCGAATCACCAGACATTAATAATATGAAAGGTGGACTTCACGGCATCATCCGCGGCAGGGAGCCGTGCTGGGTGGTGCTCGCTGAGTGGATGACAAAGTAAATGACGGAGATGAAGTGACTAACATTACAGATGTCCTACAAAGGTTGCTTTAGATAGATTATCTAGGCAGCTGCTACAGTGATGCACAGAGTGGTATCGGAAGTCAGTAAGAATAAAAAGAACAAAAAGGAGAAAGAAAATAAAAGTAAGAAGTAAAAAGTCAAGAAACAGGGAAAGGGAGGAAAAAGAGGTGGGAAATGAACGCATTTCAGCAAAAAGGAGACAGCAAATACAATAATAAATGCAAGGGAACCCGGCACAATGAGAGGCGAGAAAAAAGACAGTAAATTAAGAACAGTCGAATCAGCGGAGCAGGGAGAAGAATTAAGAGACTCGGTGAAAAGAACTGAAGACAAGAAGGAGGAGGACGACGACAAGGAGGAGGAGGAGGAGGAGGGGGAGGAGGAGGAGGTGAAGACGGAGAGGGAGGAGGTGGAGGAGGGAGAGAAGAAAGATGGAGGATGGAAGCAAGATGAAAGTGTCACGTAGGAAAAGAGAGAAGAAATGTGAAGGAACAAGATAAGGTGCATGAAGAGGAAGTGAGACAGGAAAAGAAGAGAAAGGGAAAAGAGAGAAGTCAGTGAAGTAAGTGAAGGAGTAATTGAAGCGGAGGAGGCGAAGGAGGAGGAGGATTAGGAGGAGGAGGAGCGGAAAAAAAAGACGACGACGAATTGGAAGTAGAAAAAGAAGAAGAAGAAGAAAATGAATAAGAATAAGAATAAGAAGAAAAAGAAGAAAATAAAAACGAAGACAAAGAAGAGAAAGACGAAGAAGAGGTTAAAGGGGAGGAAGAAGAAAGGAGTAAGTTTAAGACAGGGAGAAACCAGGAGCGCCAAAGAGAAGAGAGGAGACGGGAAGAGAAGAGCAGAGAAGATGAGAAGAGGAGGGATCTCAGTTTCACGGAGACAAAGGGCTGGCGCTGGAGGGTGTTAGGGGGCGATGCGCCGAGCTTCGGAGGGGTGACTGATGCAGCCCATTGTGCCTCAAGCGACAGTCAATAGGGAAGGGAGACGCGCTGCTCCCTGCTCGCCACCAAGGAATTGAGAACCTGCCCTGACATCCCCCATTACCTAACGAATTAATAGCTCCTCCGAATCACTGGTCTCTGCATTCTCCTGGTGCTCCGAATGGCTTTCAATTTGAATCAGAATACAAAGAAATAGTGGTGGAAGGTTGAAAAGGATGATTATTGTCTTGGATTGGTCTTATCTTGTTCATCGGTTGGTACTGAGATTTAAGAAGAATGAGCAATGATTTTCCAAACCCCACAACTCTTAGTGTCCAAGTTTTTTTTCACTCCCACGAAGTCATTTTTTCATCATCGGTCTAAGTTCTCCCTTAGTGCTACGGCTTGTGTCAGAAGGATGAGGAGTTCCAATCCTCCCCTTCCTATACGCTGCCAT
>NC_066522.1:1242649-1257649 GCF_024679095.1 Eriocheir sinensis | reverse complement strand
CTCGTCCACACAAGTAAAGAAGTAACGGGCGCTGGCGTGGGGTGGCGAGGAACTAAAGGAGGAGGAGGAGGAGTACAAAAGAAAAGCAAACAGCAACATACCTCTCGGTCCTAGCTAGGCTGTTTGTTGTTGCTACCATCTACTCTAATCTACGAGTCAGAGCCACAGGACAGGAAAGGTGAAGGCTCCTCCCCTCCCACCAGTCCCTCCAGCCGAAGCTGGCTTGAAAAGGAAGAATACCATGTAGTATAGAAAAACGACAATGGAATTTTATATGGATAGAAAGAAGATCATATACGACGACTAAGCTAACGCTACTTTCTGTTAGACAGGAGCAAAATAACGGATGTTAGGGTTAGCTTCTAAATATTTGTCTAGTCGGTTTTTGAACTTTTGAGCTTAGGGTCAAAGGAGCTGCCTCGTACAGGCCTACCGGCCTCTTGCAGACTCCTGCGTTCTTATGTTCTTATGTTCTTATGAACGTGCAAATAGTTTCGCTTTCGACGATGTTTTGAGGCAAACCATTCCATACATTGATGACACGGTTGAAGAAGAAGTGTTTTGATTCATAGGGATTCATAGCGAGTTGAAACGCTTCCTCGTTATTTTGTATCCATTGTTTCTTGTTACGGTTGATTGAGACTAAAATAATCATAAACATTAACGTTATCGAATCCCTTGAAAATATTAAACACTTCGATAAGGTCACCTCTTAGCTGAATAAGTTCAGTTCTTGAAGTCTGTCTTTGTACGGTTTATTTCGCAGTTTAGGGATCATTTTAGTAGCTCGACGCTGCACCCTCTCGAGTTTATCTATATCTTTTCTTTAATAGGGAGACCAAAACTGAACGCAATACTCAAGATGTGGGCGAACTAACGAATTGTACAGTGTCAATATTACTTTCTGATTTGTGTTCAAATGTATGACCAATAAATCTGATCAGTTTGTTGGCAGTTTTTACTACTTCTGTGCATTGCTGACTCGGTTTAAGTTCGTTCGAAATTATTACTCCAGGATCTTTTCTTTGTTGGCTTCAGAGAGTTGCACTCCGTTAATTAGATAATGAATACGATCGTTGTTGATTACGATATGCATAACCTTGCACTTTTCAATATTGAAACTCATTTGCCATGTTTCTGCCCAACTACTTAAACGTTCGAGATCAGCTTGGAAGTGTTCTTTATCTATTGTCGTAGTGACTCTGCTGATTTTTGTGTCTTTATACGATAGCCCCTCGTCAATGTCATTTACGTACACCAAAAACAGAACAGGTCCCAACACCGACCCCTATGGAACACCGCTTTTGACATCTCGCCAGTCAGATGATATACCATTCATAACAAGTCTCTGTTTACGGTCGGTAAGCCAGTCTTTGAGCCACTTGTGAATATTACCAGTTATACCGTGAGCTTGCAATTTACTAAGTAGGCGGTTGTGAGGGACTTTGTCAAATGCTTTCTGAAAATACAAATATACAATGTCTACTGATTGACTTTCATCGTATACATTAAAGATGTAGTTATTAAAGACGGAAAAGTTTAAGAGAGAGAGAGAGAGAGAGAGAGAGAGAGAGAGAGAGAGAGAGAGAGAGAGAGAGAGAGAGAGAGAGAGAGAGAGAGAGAGAGAGAGAGAGAGAGAGACAGAGAGAGAGAGAGAGAGAGAGAGAGAGAGAGAGACAGAGAGAGAGAGAGAGAGAGAGAGAGAGAGAGAGAGAGAGAGAGAGAGAGAGAGAGAGAGAGAGAGAGAGAGAGAGAGAGAGAGAGAGAGAGAGAGAGAGAGAGAGAGAGAGAGAGAGAGAGAGAGAGAGAGGAATTGAGAGCTGCAAATAAACAGCATGAACCATTCTATCATTAACTCACTAGGGAAGAGAACAAATAGACCATTGGTGAAGAAAAGGAAGAGAAAGAGCTGGCAAAGAAAAACAGGGGCACAAAGAATGGACGAAAGAGAGAGGAAAGAAACGGAACTCAAGAGAAGAGGATGTTGAAAATAATGAAGGATTAAAGAGAAAATTGAGACAGAGAAAGTGGAATATGGAGGAAATTTAAGAGGCCGAAAGGGGAAGAGGATGAAGGACATGAGTGTAAAGGAAAAAAAAGATAAATGTATAAAAGGAGATGAAAAGCGAGACAGAATGAAAAAAATGAAGGAAGGAAAGACATTGAGTGATGAGAAAAAAAAGGAACGGAAAAACTGGCTGATGACTGAATTCAGAAAAGGAAGAAAAAAAGAAAAGAAAATGACAGGAACGAACCAAAGGAAGGATGGAAACAAGCCAGCAATCACGCGGGAAGGAAAGAAGGAGGAATAAGAGGAGAGAGGTGGGAAGAAAGAATAGGAGGTAGGAGGGAGAAAAAAATACGAGAGATCTGATTTTAGGGAAAGAAAAAAACGAAGGTAAGTAGGCAGCAGAAAATAAAAGATAGAAAAAAGTGAAGAAAGAAAGGAAGTAAAGAAATAAGGAAGGAAGGAAGGAATGATGGGTGAGAGGAAGGGAGAAGGAAGGGAAGGGAAGGGAAAGGAAAGGAAGGGAAAAGGGAAAAATATACGAAGATAATCAGGCAATAACAAATAAAAAAAGGGAAAAGATTGAAGGAGGAAAGAAAAAAGGAAATAAAGAAGGACGGAAGGGTGTGAGAAAGGGAGGAGGAAGGGAAGGGGAAAAAAGAAACAAAGATAAGTTAGCAGAAGCAAATAAAGAATGGAATGAATGGAAGAAGATAAAAGAAAATAAGAAAGGAAGGAAAGAAGAAAGTGAGAGGAAGGGAGGAGGAAAAAGGAATAAAATAAAAAGATAAGTAGGCACTAGCAAATAAACAAAATAGAAGGAAAAAAGGAAATAAGGAAATAAGGGAGGAAGGAAGGATGTGAGGAAGGGAGGAGGAAAGAAAGGAAAGGGAAGGAAAAAGGAAAAAAAAAACAAGGTAAGTATAGGCAGTTGCAAAAAGAGAAGAAAGAACGGAAAAAAGAAAACATAAAGGAATAAGGAAAAAAAGGAAATCAGGAAGGAAGGAAGGAAGGATGGAAGGGTGAGAGGAAGGGAGAAGGAAGGAAGGGGGAGAGGAAGGGAGGAGGAAGGGAAGGGAAAAGGGAGGAGACAGTCGCCACGTTCGAAAATCTAATTAACTCAGCGAGGGGGAAAAATGGCGTGGGTTGGCCTCCAGTTTGAGGTTAAAAGTCTGGAATGGAAAATCGTTGTGGGCGGAGGAAGAGGAGGAGGAGGAGGAAAAAGAGGAGGAGAGGAAAGGGTAGGAGTTGGTGTGAGTAGAATTAGGAGGTGAAATACTGGGAAAAGAGGTGGAAAAGAAAAGGAGGAGGAGGAGGAGGCGGAGGAGGAGGAGGAGAAGGACGAGGAGAAGAATGCGCAGGAAGAAGGTGAGGGGAGAAAAAGGAGGATGTGGAAATAGTGTAGGTTGAGGAAGAAGAGGAAAAGGAAGACGAAGAGGAGGATAAGGAGAAGGAGGAGGACGAGGAGGGGAAGTGTAGTGAGAATGTCGGAGGAGCAAAAGTATAAAGGCAAAAAAAAAAAAGAAAAAAAAAAAAAAAAGGAGTACCTTACATATCGTGCTTGCGTAAAAAAAAAAGTATTGTGTGTGTGTGTGTGTGTGTGTGTGTGTGTGTGTGTGTGTGTGTGTGTGTGTGTGTGTGTGTGTGAGAGAGAGAGAGAGAGAGAGAGAGAGAGAGAGAGAGAGAGAGAGAGAGAGAGAGAGAGAGAGAGAGAGAGAGAGAGAGAGAGAGAGAGAGAGAGAGAGAGAGAGAGAGTTGCAAATTCATGTAAAAAACTGACACTTTAAAATATGCATGCAAATAAATATAACAGAATCACACACACACGCTCGAGCACCACGCCCTGCCGACACACACACACACACACACACACACACACACACACACACACACACACACACACACACACACACACAGGATTTTCGCTTTCAACCCCGTCCCCGCATACTCGCAGATATGTAGATCAGTTGGTGGGAATTATTATTATTTATTTTGTTTTTTTTTCAACCGAATGGTAGCATATACGAGAGAGAGAGAGAGAGAGAGAGAGAGAGAGAGAGAGAGAGAGAGAGAGAGAGAGAGAGAGAGAGAGAGAGAGAGAGAGAGAGAGAGAGAGAGAGAGAGAGGTATTTATTTTCACCTACTTCACTAAATGTATACTAACCGAATAGTGTGTGTGTGTGTGTGTGTGTGTTCCTTCACGCACTAACTTTAACCAATATTCCGTCCGTATCTCCCGTTATCACCTTCCATGTCCCTTCCTTTTCACCCGGCACGCGGACTGTCACTTTGATGCATTATAATTGCCGCCAAACATGTCCATTTTCATCATTTTCCGGATAATGTTCTTATTTTCTCCCCGGCTTCTCACCGCGGCACCGCAACTCTGTTTCAACACGTCGCCTTCCCCGCAGCTGACTTGTTTATGCTGCAACTTTTCGTGAAATGTATTTGTCGCCGCTGCTGCCGCTGCTGCTGTGGCGTATTCCTTCCTACTTCCGTACCTCGTGTCTTCTCGTTCTGGCTCTCACGTGCGTGGCTGACTTTTATTGTGCGGAGGTGTTATTATCATCGTTGGGGCTCCTTTCTCAAGAAGTATTATGTTTTCCCTGCATCGGGTTTCACATCTCTGTATCATAAGCTGCCGGCCTACTCTCGTCTTCTTATTTGTTATACGTAACTTTATCGACATTTACAGCAAAATATCTATTCAGCTTAGTCTGTTTGGCTGCCCCCCCTCTCTCTCTCTCTCTCTCTGCCCCCCCTACCCCAGCCCCACGTGATGGCTGCCTCACGCGGCACTACACGCCACGCTCCTCGTCCACCAGCCACCACGGGGGCGGGGCGGACGGCGTCCCCCTCCCCCCGTCGTGGGGCCTGGGCCGCCTCACTGGAGTATACATACATAGGCTGTCACGGGTATATTTTTATTGTCATTAGTCTTTTTTTCTCTCCTATATTAACAACTTTTCTCATCTGTCACTTTCTATTTATTCCATTTATTCATATTTATTATTATTATTATTATTATTATTATTATTATTATTATTATTATTATTATTATTATTATTAATGGTAGTAGTAGTAGTAGTAGTATAGTAGTAGTAGTAGTAGTAGTAGTATAGTAGTAGTAGTAGTAGTAGTAGTAGTAGTAATGGTAGTAGTAGTAGTAATGGTAGTAGTAGTAGTAGTAGTAGTAGTAGTAGTAGTAGTAGTAGTAGTAGTAGTAGTAGTAGTAGTAGTAATGGTAGTAGTAGTAGTATGGTAGTAGTAGTAGTATAGTAGTAGTAGTAGTAGTAGCAACAACAGTAGAAGAGGTAGTATCGTTATAATAGTTGTTATCATTATCACCACTCCAATTTCATTGTATCATCATCGTAATCATCGGTATCATTAAAGTCATCACTACACCCAGCCAGTGACCAGCAATTAGCAGCTACATGATGATGATGACATGTGATAACGACCTAATTTATTCCTCCTACACGCAGTTAATCTTTCTTTTTAGCTGATACTGCTACAATTTTGGGAGGAAATACGTCCTAGTCTCTCTCTCTCACACACACACACACACACACACACACACACACACACACACACACACACACAAACACTTTTATTCTATTAGAGCTGAGAGAGAGAGAGAGAGAGAGAGAGAGAGAGAGAGAGAGAGAGAGAGAGAGAGAGAGAGAGAGAGAGAGAGAGAGAGAGAGAGAGAGAGAGAGAGAGAGAGAGAGAGAGAGAGAGAGAGAGAGAGAGAGAGAGAGAGAGAGAGAGAGAGAGAGAGAGAGAGAGAGAGAGAGAGAGAGAGAGAGAGAGAGAGAGAGAGAGAGAGAGAGAGAGAGAGAGAGAGAGAGAGAGAGAGAGAGAGAGAGAGAGAGAGAGAGAGAGAGAGAGAGAGAGAGAGAGAGAGAGAGAGCGGTGCCAGTGCAGGGGACACACGGCAAACATTTACAGTGTCGGCGAGGCGGGTCAGGTGTGCAATCGTACACACCAACGTAATTTACGAGGTGGACGCGAAATTAATTAGGGGCAATAAATCAACCATTACCACGGGCGAGACGAGGGCGGTGATGGGTGGTAGAGAGGGCAGCAGAGAGGGTGGCGAAGGGGTGGGCGTGAGGAACCATGAGGGGCGGCAGAGAGGGAGGGAGGAAGGGTGAGGGCGGCAAAGGGCGATAAAGGGGCAGTAGAAGTGTGCGGAACTGCAAACAAAAGGACAGGGAAAGGGGCAAAGAAAGGGGGAGGGAGTTAAGGGATAAGGAGATGTGGTGGTCAGTTTTCTTTTGGTTCTTTTTGTTCGATGAAAATATTAAAAAAAAAGCTGCGTCCTATCTAACTCCTAGTGTGTGTGTGTGTGTGTGTGTGTGTGTGTGTGTGTGTGTGTGTGTGTGTGTGTGTGTGTGTGTGTGTGTGTGTGTGTGTTTGATGTAGTGCACAACTTGGTGTGTATACATAATCACCCTCAAAGCATAAATTGTGCTGCTTCGTTCGACTTTTATTCATTGGTTCTGGGGAGGTGACCTATGTTGAAACTTATCCCCCACGACCACCACCGCTGCCACCATCACAACTATCAGAACCACCGCCGCACCCCCCCCCCAAAAAAAAAAAAAAAGTGACGAGTGTAGTAAGAAATGTACAAGAGCTCAGTCTTACAGCAAACCATCGTCCTCACGCACACACACACACACACACACACACACACACACACACACACACACACACACAGCTCACCCCTAACCCTGAACGCACCGCTAACAGCACAACATTACCTGCTCGTGCCTGTGTTTTGGTCATACCTTCCTTTCCACCTGAAGAACGCAATAAGGAGTCACATTAATTCATGAACACGTTGTCCTCTAATGCCGCGCAGTGTATCGCTTCACGCATCAATTACTGTTTCCTGCCAGCAACACGCTCCCGATAGTGTACAATCTCAACGAGCGAATCGAGGAGCGGGTACCCAAGGGAAAAGTATGAGAAACATCACCAACTGCCGTAAGAAAACCTTCTTATTCTTGCATACCTTCCACCTTCCTCTCTCCCCTGACATATGCCTTAAAACTAAACAAATCTTTATAAATTTAACGGTGTAAAATATATTCTCATTTACATATCTTTTCGTCAAAACTATTGAAAACTATTATATTTCCGGTAAAAAGATAAATCATATGGCTTGTTTGGTACATAAGGATAATAAGATACAAGAGAAATGACAGTCTACAGCTGCCGAGAGTGGGTTATTCAACTATTTCCCTTCCCATCCATGAATATATCTTACCTCCATTTAATGTTTTCGATAGCATTTGCCTCAAACACATATTTGCTCAGTTTGTTCCATTCATCCACCATCCTGTTTGTGAACCACTTTTTGCCAGTCTCCTTCTTGAGCTTAAAATGCTCTAATCAATCCCTTTAACCCATTTAAATTTTTCAATAAAACCACGTAATTAAAACGAAATTTCACTATCAATATTGATCATTGTTTCTTGACAACAAATCATTTTAATGCATTTCAATTTTTACGGACTTACTAATATGAATACTATTCAATATTTTATGGACTTACTTTCTGGTATGAGTAGCTACTGTTCAGTTTTAAGTTTTCTTATTCTTAAAAAAAAAAAAAAAAAACATTTGTCACATTAAAGTTCTTAAACGAAAATAATAATAATAATAATAATAAAAAAAAATAAAAAAACGGTTGTGAAGGGGCGGTGCTACTGGTGACAGATGTACTGACTAGAAATATACATGGAAACTGGTGAGCCTCCCCAAGCCAAAGGCTAGACACATCCAACCGGGGCCGAACAGCGACCACAAGCGGGCAGGCAGGGGAGGAGTCCTTACAGCTTGCCTGGGCGCCGCTACAAGCGTCCCTGTCACCCACAGGCCACGGGAGATTCTTTGACAACGCCGGTGAAGATCAACCACCACGCTAGGGTGTACGCGGAGAGGCGAACGCTCATATTAACAGACTATATGCATATAATATTATTAATTAACGTCTCCATTCAACAACTGTTTACTCACTTCAAGCTAGGCAAACTTTCACAAATGATACTCAACGTAGAAGACTTGCTAATTAGCTCAAACAAATATGGTATTAATCACTTTATAGGCGAAAAAATAATGGAAGTATATCAACAACAATGTTCACACGACTTGGCGCCTCAACATACACACTCATTAAAAGCACCGAGTGAGGTACATTTACTGACGTCAAGCCTAAATTGGATTTTATTTCGGAAAACTAATATCCCGCTGAACACACCGAATAACCTTGTCTGCTCGACGATCAAAAAGAAGAGTTAAGTGTTCCTTCATCATTAAACTTCAGCTTTGACACGGACGCTAAAGGTTACATTGATAGAGTACCGCCCCTTTGATGCCGCGCAGGGGACGATGCCGACTGGGCTGAACCGGGCAACACACACACACACTCACATACTCTCTCTCTCTCTCTCTCTCTCTCTCTCTCTCTCTCTCTCTCTCTCTCTCTCTCTCTCTCTCTCTCTCTCTCTCCATTGCTCACCCTGATTGCTGTTGAAGTGAAACTGAATAATCTCGAAAAGAAATTGGAGGCATGTAGTTTTCTTGATATTCGACCGTTCTTGTCGGGCTGGCGGAGGGAGGAGAAAGGAACGGGCGGGGTGTAATAGTTGACTGGCGCTGGTGAGGCTAGGGATTGAAGGAGCAGAGACGGGGGGTGAGAAGGAAAGGGAGAAAAAAGGAGGGAAGACATACGTATGGTGCAGCTGAAATGGTTGAGGGATGGATGACGAGACTGAATGAGCACACACACACACACACACACACACACACACACACACCCGCGCGCGCGCACATACACACACAAGATAGTCAGCCCTCACGTTCTCCCCGCCTCTCTCTCCTACATGCAACATTCACCAATAATAAAAATAAAAAAGAAGGCAGAGAAAAGAAAAAAAAGTGATGCGCAGTGAAGTTTCCTTAAATATCACGTCAAAGTTGCCTCTCGGGACACGGCGGCGGCGGGGAGGGAAAATATCGACGTTAAGGCTCCGATGAACATCTTGACATATCGACTCCGTTAGGTGACCATTCCCTCAGAGTACCTGCACCACCCTCCTCCCCCCCAATCCTCCTCCTCTTCCCCCCGCCCCCCTCTCCTTCTCTTCTGAGTCAGTACTGCTCCACTTCTGTTAACTAGTCTCTTACCTCACTTGGTTTCCATAGTGCAGCAGGGAGAGAGAGAGAGAGAGAGAGAGAGAGAGAGAGAGAGAGAGAGAGAGAGAGAGAGAGAGAGAGAGAGAGAGAGAGAGAGAGAGAGAGAGAGAGAGAGAGAGAGAGAGAGAGAGAGAGAGAGAGAGAGAGAGAGAGTGTGTGTTTTATACAATTATACAGTACTGGGTAGATGTATTCACTTAAAAGGGCTCCTGATAACTATTCTTTTCCTCGGTGTTTGCTTACTAATGACAGCGCCAGGGAAGGGAGGGGCGGGAGACTCTCCACTACTTGGTGTTATTTGTCCTCGATGCGACACTAAATGGAGTGAGATCCATTACGACTAACGAGACACACTGACGCCCCTCCAGCGCATGTCACCTCGTCAGGACAGAATGGCGCCCTATCCTTCATCACCAACCTGCTCCTGCGCCCCTCACCCCTCCCACCGCCGGACGGCTTGCCAGCAGTGACCAGCGACCAGTGGCTTGCCGGGGGTCGACCTGGTGGTGGTGATGGTGTTGGTGGTGGTGGTGTCTCCTCGGGGCATCACCGTACCAGAAGCATCAAAGGGCCTGGCTTCAGAAGCGAGCTTCTCAGAATCCGTCCTCCGTTCTACTCAATGTCCCAAGGAGGGGCCGCGTGTCCCTTCAGAGGGCCTCCTGGGGGTGTACACACACACACACACACACACAAACACACACACACACACACACACACACACACATACACACACCACACAAGCTACCACACCTTCAGGAAGTAGGGAGTGCAAGGAAGGGATCGAGGTAGCCGTGTTTCCGGCAGATGATTCCCTCCCGTCCGAATCAGGTGACCATACGCCGCAGACAAGGGTTCCTTATGTCCCGAACAGAGACCCATTGTGTCCCCGCCAAGGGCCTCTGACGTCGCCACAAGTTATTGATTGGCGCACCTCCCGCCGCCGCCGCCGCCGAGGACCACCACCACCAGCGGGGCGGGCGTGAAAACCAGTAGGCCTAAGAGAGGGGGCCTAAGGATGGACGGCATAGGGAGGAGGGCTGCGGAGATCCACGCGAGCCCGGAAATTGGTAGCATTATCGTCGTCCTCCGCCGCTAATGTTACAGATTCCAGCTCGATTCCAGAAGCATTTATTTTGTCTACACCGTCCGCGTCTCCTTCTGTTGCCTTTCTGATCTAATTACAGGCCATCTCCGTCGAGAGGGAGGAAGGAAGGTAGAGATCGAGAGAAGGACTAAGAGGAGGTGGAAGAGAAGAACGAGCAAGGGAGGACAAGGAAGAAGGCGAGCTATGAAATAAGGAGAAGAGGGGCGCCGGGACCTGCCCTTACTCGTCGTTCGGGCGTACTGGTGGCCATGGCAACCACACGTTTAACCAATACCTCCAGCCAGCGAACAGTATGGAAATCCCTCCCGAAACACACCCTCCCTGCCTCCCTATCCGCCTACTGCCCTCATTACACACACACACACACACACATACACTCTCTCACCCATGGAACCCCCTACAGATCATCCCCTCCACAGATATAATTTATACTCCACCTTCTCTATAATCCTTCATGCTTCCTCCTTCAACACACAGCACCCCCTCAGCACACACGTCACCCATATAAAGCCCCAACCGCACACCCAATGGGCACACACACACACACACACACACACACACACACACACACACACATACACTAACCCCTCTCGCACTCTACAGCATTCCCCCAACATCAGAACATAATGGTCTGCAAGAGGCCAGTAGGCCTATACAAGACAGCTCTGTAAACCTAACCCCACCTATTCTCACTATATATTAAACTTTTCTTTGAATATCTATCGAGTTGGCACTCATCTCATAACTGCCAAGCCTCCTCCAGTCATCCACCACTCTACTGGAGAATCATTTCTTGCCTATATATGTCTTTATTGAATCTAAATTCATCCAATTTATAACCATTACAACGTGACCTAGCCGGCTGTCTTACCACCAGAACTTTATCAACATCAGCCTTGGTAAAGCCCTTCATCCATTTATATACTTCGATCACGTCTCCTTGCCTTCACCTTTCTAAGGACTGCAAATTTAAATATTAAAGCCAACATGGTGATGTCCATCCTATAGTAAAGAGACCAGAATTGAATCGCATAATCGAAAAAGTCAACTAATGCTACATCAGACTTGAGGTTGACTTCATCGATTCCATTATTTACAGTCCTTGAAATAAAACCTAGTATCCTATTTGCGCGATTTTTAGCTTGAAACTATTGAGTCCTTGGATGGAAATCAGAGTTCACGAAGACGCATAAATCCTACTCACAGCTAGATGTGTTTGAGTATCATTTAATGTACAATTTTTTTTTTCCCTATAGCGCCGGCAGGCTTTATTTATAGGCCTAATGGTCAACCCTAGCCCGTTGCAGCGCAGGGAAGCGTTTTATAGGGGCGCCATTTTGCACTGGCACATGTTGCCCCCCCGGAGCTCATCTTTGATCTTAGAATCTAGATAGGTGGTCGTCTGGATAGCATGTGAGTAGCCTTAGGCCACTCGGCGGTGACTGAAAAATCCCAGCTTGTGGCACCGGGCGGGGCGCGAACCCGCGTCGTTCTGAATGCGGCGCCGTCACGCTATCCACTCAGCCACTGCCTCCTCAAGGAAGGATTGTTCCTGCCTACACTCAAAGTATTACACTTTCGGACACTGAACTTCTCTCGCCACTTTCCACCTTATCGTACAATCCACAAATTTTGTCCTGCAGCACACTATATTATAGCATGTTGATCTGATTTAATGAGTTTGCCTTACCTTTGTATCATCCATTAATTTACAAATACCACTTCTTATTCCAGAGTCGAAATCAATGGACTTAATACCGAACACTGTAGGACGCCACTCTCAACACAGTCCCGGTTAAATATTTTACACACACACACACACACACACACACACACACACACACACACACACACACACACACACACACACACCATCCCCTCTAGAGCCCCCTTCCCTTTCTCTAACACACAGAAACACACCATTCCCACTACACCCACCCTCCCAACACCCCCTCCCCTCAACGAACAGATGCACCACGCCTCCACCTTCATCAGAACCTGTCCGTGCTCAGGCCTGCCTCCGTGACCCCTCCGACCCTCCGCCGCCTGGCCAGCCTCGGAGGGGTGTTGAGGGGCGACTGGCGGACGAGGACGCGCTGTGGGCAAGTCTTTATGGAAATTCTCGGAGTCACTTTATGATAATACGTGGGCGCCAGACCAGCTCCTAGCCCGGTCCAGCGGCGGTATATATACATGCCGGCTGCTCCGCCTCACACATCTTGTTGGAGAATATCAGATCTGCAGCGCGGCCAGGCATGGGTAGGAGAAGGGAGGGGAGGGGGAGGAAGATGGAGAAAGAGGAGGAGGGGAAGGAGGAGAGGGGGAGAATGGGGTTCGCTTCGTAAAGTTCGGGTGGAAAGAGAAGCATTTATTTGGTATTCGCTGCCGTGTGCCGGCTGCGGTCCGGTACAAACAGTGTTTATTCTATATACACTTTTATTTAGCTTTGTGCACTCTTGTTACTGTTTATGTGGCGGCTGTGCGGGGATGAAAGGGTAAAGAGGCGGCGGCGGCGGCTCTGTGTATTTGAGTGTGTGTGTGTGTGTGTGTGTGTGTGTGTGTGTGTGTGTGTGTGTTCAGGTTGGTACAGCAGACCGGAGTTTTGAGTTCGTTTTGAGTTTTATGTTTGAATGTTTGGGTGTATGAGTGGTGGTGGTGGTGGTGGTGGGAGAGGGAGGTGGAGTGGTGCAGTCAAGTGTACTGTGATATGGTGTGGTGTGGAGTTTCAGACTATTGGCACGTGTAATGCATTGTGGCTTTTGTGTGCTAACATGACACAATACGTAATGGTCATGAACACACCAATACAATGTTACATACTTGATTAGGGGATGCGCGGTGGAATATAGAGTGCAATATCCTATGCTAGAGTATAATGGTATGACGGGGCGCGCACACACACACACACACACACACACACACACACACACACACACACACACACACACACACACGCGCACACACACACACACACACACACACACACACACACACACACACACACACACACACACACACACACACACACACACACACACACACACACACACACACACACACAGAGAGAGAGAGAGAGAGAGAGAGAGAGAGAGAGAGAGAGAGAGAGAGAGAGAGAGAGAGAGAGAGAGAGAGAGAGAGAGAGAGAGAGAGAGAGAGTTATATTAAGACACAATGACGCTGACGTCTTATGAAGAAAGGGATGTGTGTGTGTGTGTGTGTGTGTTTGTGTGTGGGCGGGGGGGGGGGGGGGGCGAAAATAAGGGAAGCAACTCAAGGGTAAAAACAAATAACGAAACAAAAAGTATGTGTGTGTGTGTGTGTGTGTATGATGGTCAGCTGTGGCGGAGGAGGAGAAACAGACATTTGGCCGCCTTGTGATGGGGCGGAAGTTAGGGTTCACCCGAAATGAACATCAGGTCCGACACAGCCTGGGTGAGAATGAGAGGAAGGAGGAGGAGGAGGAGGAGGAGGAGGAGGAGATGAAAGTGAGGGAAGAGGAATAGGAAAAAGAGGGAAAGGAGGGAGAAGGAATGAAAGAAGGGAGATAAGGGTTATTACGAAAAAAAATAAAGGATAAAAGAAGAGGCAAAGAGAGGTAAAATGTTGAGTATAAACAGTGCAGGCTAACAGTGAAAAGGACGGCAAATAACAAAGAGAAAAGAGATCGGGAGGTGGGGAAGAAAGGAGATAAGGAGGGGAATGAGGGTCAAATGAGAGAATGAAAGGAGAAAAATGGCAGATGGAGAAAAAAAGAGGAAGAGGAAGAAAAAGCGGGTTAGGAGAGAAAATACACACGAAAAGAGCAAAGAGAAGGTCAAGAATTAAACATTAGGGGATAAAGAAGAGGGTGAAGGGAGGGAATAGAATAGGGTCAGATAAAGGAAAAAGAGGAAGGAGAAGGGGGTCGAGAGAAAATACATACGAAAAGCAAAGAGAAGATCAGGAGTCAAACATTAGGGGAGGAAGAGAAAGAGGGTCAGGTGGAGGAAAAAAATGAAGAGAAGAGGACCGTGAGGAGGTGAAATAATGAGACCATGGTTAATAGGAGGGAAAAGAATGAGGGGAGAAAAGTCAATAAGATCGAAAAGGATTACATACAACAAAAAAGATGATGAAAAAAAGGATCATATTGAAAGAAGAGAAAAGAAAAGGATGTGTGTGTGTGTGTGTGTGTGTGTGTGTGTGTGTGTGTGTGTGTGTGTGTGTGTGTGTGTGTGTGTGTGTGTGTGTGTGTGTGTGTGTGTGTGTGTGTGTGTGTGTGTGTGTGTGTGTGTGTGTGTGTGAGAGAGAGAGAGAGAGAGAGAGAGAGAGAGAGAGAGAGAGAGAGAGAGAGAGAGAGAGAGAGAGAGAGAGAGAGAGAGAGAGAGAGATAGAGAGAGAGAGAGAGAGAGAGAGAGAGAGAGAGAGAGAGAGAGAGAGAGAGAGAGAGAGAGAGAGAGAGAGAGAGAGAGAGAGAGAGAGAGAGAGAGAGAGAGAGAGAGAGAGAGAGAGAGAGAGAGAGAGAGAGAGAGACACAACCCGTGTAGAGGGGAGACGCCCCGACAATCTTCCCTCCACCTGCACCTTTTGGACGGAGAAGGTGATGGACTTAATTACAGGTAACTTTGGAGGGACGTGAGGATGGTACCGAGTGTGTGTGTGTGTGTGTGTGTGTGTGTGTGTGTGTGTGTGT
>NC_066522.1:1227649-1240149 GCF_024679095.1 Eriocheir sinensis | reverse complement strand
ATGGAAAGAATAATAGCAGCCCCGTCATGATATTTTACTGATAATGCGTAAAAAGGCCATTAAAAATAGTGATGACTAAAAATTGCATGGCAATTTAGTCAGGTGCTAGATAAATATACATTTGCGTATTAGAACACACGTGTGAAAAGCTACCCGTGTGCGTATTAAAGCACGCCCGTGCACGAGACCTTCGTGATACTACATGACCCGCCCGCCTCTGTACTCCGATCATGAATACACCCACCCTGCCCTGCCCCGCCACGCCCCCGGCTGCCACAAATATCACCGTATCTCACGCTCGATCCCACCGCCGCCCACCTGCCCGCCGTAATCAATCACCACAGCACACCTGGTGACGTCACTTAGGAGGGGGCGAGGTGAATATGACGAATGGGCGAGGGCTAGGAAGGGGAGAGGAAGAGGGAGGAGAATGCAAAGGTGAAGGAAGAAGAATAGGAAGGTGACAAAGGGGTAGGAAAGAATGGATAGAAGCGGAGAAAGCCAAAGAAGAAAAGAAAAAGAAAAGGAAGTTAAGGTTGTAGAGGGGAGAGGCGGTGAAGAAGGAAGATGTTTGAGGTGAAAAGGTGAAGGGAGGATGTGAAAGGGAATGAGGGAAGATGGTTGTGCAGGTGAGGAGGAGAATGGAAATGTGAAAAGAAAAGAGAGGGAGGGAAGAAAAAGGGGAAATGAAGGGAAAAGAGAGGGATAAGGAAGGATGAGTAGAAGTGACGGGAAGAAAGGGATGAAGAGGAAAGGGAAGGATGTGAAAATGAAAGGAAAAAGAGGGGGGGGGGGTTAGGGAAGAGAAGGATCTGGATGTGAAAGGAAAGAGTGGGATGGGGAGGGAAGGAAAGGATTCAGAAGTGAAGGGAAAACGTGTGAAGAACAGAGAAGGGAAGGATGCGGAAGTGATGGGATGAGGAGAAGGGAGCCCCTGGAAAGGTCGAAGTAGGGTGGAGGGAAAGGGAGAGGGCGGCGGAAGATAGAGGTATAGGGGGGGAGTAAAGGGATGGGGAATGGGAGGGAAGGAGGGAGAGGCAGATGACGGGTTGAGAGCATCATCCATCTCCTGTGTGGCCCTCCTCCCATGGGTCACCAAGGGGTCAAGGTCACGCCCACGGTGTTAGGCTGGTAACGTGCGGGTCAATCTGACTCTGATATTGCTCTTGTTGTTGTTATTATCGTTACTATAAATATCATTATTACCATCATCATTAATACTGTTCCTTATGTTCCTTACCATCACTAATACTACTACTACATATAAAAGATACTTCCACCTATGTTTATGTTTACCGAAATATTATCATGGAGGGCTCCATAAATTGGACATCATTAGCCCCCACTCTGTTTGCTAATGACTGTGGCTTTCAAACATATTACTAATGCTACTTAGCACTAAATCTATACATAACAATTTGGGTCTAATCTCCCTTTCCTTCCCTACTCATGTCGCTCCCGACCCACCCTAATGTCCCTCTCCACCACTGTGGCCTCATAGTCCATATTGAAAATGTTGGTGGCTTTTGGGCTAAAGTGTCTAGAGCCCCTGTCTACTACTACAACTACAACTACTACTATTACTAATTTTAATAATAATATTAATATTGATAATAATAATAATAATGATAATGATACTACTACTACTACTACTACTAATACTACTACTACTACTATTTCTATTAATAATAGTAACAATAATAATAATAATAATAATAATAATAATAATAATAATAATAATAATGATAATAATGATAATAATAATAATAATAATAATAATAATAATAATAATAATAATAATAATAATAATAATAATAATAATAATAATAATAATAATCATAACTGATCATTTATAGCTGCTAAATAATTCAACCATTTGATATTTTCCGGAGGATAAAGAGAATGAAAACAACGAGAACATTTACTGCTGAGCCAAACTAATTTTAATCATTATTCATACTTCACGTGCAGGAAACGAAATACGGAAATGCATTGATATGTAAATGAAGTGAAAACAGCACCGTAATAAACGTAACGCAGAATACCAATTTGTACCGCTACATAATAATTGAATCTATTAACGTGATGAATGGATATCAACGCGATATTTAGCTTTAGAACACCAAGCCTGTGTTCTCTCTCTCTCTCTCTCCTTTATATGTTGCCGATACACACGGCTTTTTTCTACTTTAGTTCATACCTAAAAGCTATCTGACTTCCAATGCAAAGGTTAACCACTACTATCATTATTCCATCCCTTTCACTGGCAACTCCGGCCCAGTTTTCTTTCGCCTGTATGTACCTACACATATCCTCCTTCCTACGACTTCAAGGTTTTCACGAGGAGAGAATCAAGACGGCTCTCGAACCTACTTTTACAACTTCTTGGCATCTCGTCATCTCATTGCAGCAGCAGCGATCTGTGGATTCCTTTGGTTAGTGCCTCCTTTGACAAAAAAAAAAAAAAAAAAAAAAATAAATAATAATAATAATAATAATAATAATAATAATAATAATAATAATAAAAATCTTAACGACAAGGCAATTAAATCACAAGTATTTTTTCATTGCATTTTATCACATGAAACTCACTTTTACAATTTGCCTTACACACGACAAACCATGATAAGCAATTTCTTCCTGCCCATTTATCTTTCCATTTCTCTCTTTTCCCTTCTCCTCTTTCTTTGCCTCCTCTCCATATATATATATATATATATATATATATATATATATATATATATATATATATATATATATATATATATATATATATATCCTTTCAAAAACTCCTCCTCCTCCTCCTCCTCCTCCGCCATGACATTAAACTTATCGCGTTTCGTAACCCCCAACCATTCACCTGATTCCGAACAGCGATTGGGAAGAGTAATTAATGCAGGTAACGAGATGGTGGGCGAGGCGGGGGCGGGGGAGGGCAGGAGGTAGAGTAGCGGAAGGGGAAGGAAGAAGTGGAAGGGAGATAAGAGAGGGGGGGAAGGGAAAGGGCGTGGTTCCAACTTCCTCGAATTTTGGTGGGAAGGGAGTGAGTGAGTATATGTTAGGGGAGAAGGGGAGTGACGTTTTGATGGGCGTTGAAAGGAGGGAGAGACAGGGAGGGATTGGGATGTATGCATAATGATTAAAGGAGAGAGAGAGAGAGAGAGAGAGAGAGAGAGAGAGAGAGAGAGAGAGAGAGAGAGAGAGAGAGAGAGAGAGAGAGAGAGAGAGAGAGAGAGAGAGAGAGAGAGAGAGAGAGAGAGAGAGAGAGAGAGAGAGAGAGAGAGAGAGAGAGAGAGAGAGAGAGAGAGAGAGAGAGAGAGAGAGAGAGAGAGAGAGAGAGAGAGAGAGAGAGAGAGCGAGCGAGCGAGAGCGAGCGAGCGAGCGAGAGAGAGAGAGAGAGAGAGAGAGAGAGAGAGAGAGAGAGAGAGAGAGAGAGAGAGAGAGAGAGAGAGAGAGAGAGAGAGAGAGAGAGAGAGAGAGAGAGAGAGAGAGAGAGAGAGAGAGAGAGAGAGAGAGACCTAAGGAAATGGTGGAAAGAGTGAGGGGTGTGGTGGAAAAGAACAAAAAAGGGATAGAAAGAAAGAAACCCAGACTAGGAAGTAAAGAAAAAGGGTGGAACGAAGGAAAACGAGGAAAGGGTTGGAGGAGAAAAGGAAACCACACAGAAACATAATCAAAGTGGGAACAGAAGGAAAAAGGAAGGGGGGAGGAAAAGAGGAAAGTATGAGGAGTAGGAGAATGGGGTAATAGATGTAATGAATGGGAGAGAGAGTAGCGCCATGGGAAAGTGGAAGGGATAGAGGGGAAGAATAGGGAAGGGGGAAAATGGGGACATTGGGAGGGTCGGGCAGCGAGTGGTGGGTAACAGGAAAAAAAAAAAACTAGTCGTGTCACGGGGGAAGAACAAGGAGGGAGGGAACGAGGGAGGTAAAAGCAGGTAGGCAGGAAGACAGGCAGGTATAGTTACGTAGGCAGGTAGATGCTAGATAAGTAGGTAGGTATTTAGGTAACCAAGGAAGCAGGCAAGCAGGTAAATAGATAGATAGGTAGGAAAGTATTTAGGTTTGTAGATAAGCAGAAAAGTAGATATTTAAGGAAGTATGTATGTATGTATGTATGTATATATGTATGTAGGTAGGTAGGTAGGTAGGTAGGGAGAGGGGGAAGGTATGGTGGGTAATTGGGGGATAGCGGTGTAATGGGCAGGTGAAGGGAATTGAAAGGGAGGATAGTAAGGGAGGAAAGAATAGGAAGGGAGAGGGAAGGAGAAATAGGGGAGAGAAGGGGAAGGGAGTCATGTTAAAGGTGAAGGGCCACATGGCGTTTCCTTGTGGCGATAAACAGTACTATTATTATCACGTACGGACCTTTTATTTTCTTTCTCTCTCTCGCCATGGGAAAGTCACCAATTCTTTACACAAACTCTATAAAATGGTAATAATCAGCGCGTAAAAACAAACATGAACAAGTACACCGCCCACAAAAATAACGAATAAACGAATAAACAAACAAACAGCAAATACATAAACAAACAGGGAGAGAGAGTAACAGAAATAGAGATCTGGTGCACAACGTAATATAGCGCACGATGATGATTACACACACTTTTACACACACACACACATATATATATATATATATATATATATATATATATATATATATATATATATATATATATATATATATATATATATATATATCTATATATATATATTCTCTCTCTCACTCTTTTCATTTTCGGCAGGGCGCAGCCAAACACTAATTGCGGAAATGTAAATACACAATTAAAACCCGGGCAAATGTTAAGCAAATCTCACCTCCGTATACACGTCGACGACAAACATTTCCTTTGACGTTAGGCGCATCAATTAAATCTTACTCGTCACTGTGTATACGCGAAGCAAAGCTTTTTTATTTACCTTTGTTCTTTGATGAGTTAAGTTTAAATCCAAACCCGGCGCTGCACCTTTACACGAACATTACGGGACGGACAGGGCAAGGGGGAGGGCGGGGGATGTGGGGGAAAGGGTGGCAGGAGGAGGAGGAGAACTGGAAGGAGGAAGTGGAGGAGGAGGAGGAGGAGGAGGAGGAGGAGGAGGAGGAGGAGGAGGAGGAGGAGGAGGCAGAGATGGGAAGCGAGGAAAAAAAAGAGAATGGTAGAGAGATGGAAAGTTGCAGGAAAGAAAGAAAATGGAGTATGGAAGGGAAAAGGAGGATGACAGAGATATGAAAGGTTGCAAGAAAAAAACGTAAACTGGATATGGAAGAGACGGAAAGGAAGGAAAAATGAGGATGGAAGAGAGATGGAAGGCTGCAAGAAAGAGGAAATATAAAATGAAAGACAAGAAGGAAGGGAAAAGAGGGATGAAATAGAGATGGAAGGCTGAAGGAAAAAAAGAAAATAGGATATGGAAGAGATGGGAGGAAAAAAAAAATAAAAGACAGAGAGCATAGAAGTTTCATGCGGAAGGAAATGGAAGGGAAAGGGAAAAGGAATAAGTGGAATGTGGTTTGAAAAAAGGGGAAGAGAAAAACGGAAACCAGAAGAAAACAAAACAAAACAAAACAAAAACAAAAAAACAATAAAAAATACAAACAAGAGGGCGAGGTCAGGAGGGAATTGGAAACAAAAATCGGAAGGAATAGATAAGGTACAGTTTGGGGAGTGAGAAGGAAAAAAACAACAGAAAACCAAGATGAAAGAAAAAATAGAAAACTGCGGTTAGACACACCAGATTTTTCCAACGGGGTATTATTAATCATTAACAGTTATGTGGCGGTAGTTTGGCTTTCTATTTCCACTATTGGGATGGAGTAAGTTAGGAGTGTCGAATTTTCACAGTTAAGTCGGCATAATTACAAACTCAGTCGAAAAAGCGAGATAATAAAAATCAACAAAACCAACTAATCACACCTTAAAAATGGGCGAAAAAACGACTCAACCACTTTATTAATTGTAAAGACTAATAAGATGTTTAGAGAACCAGGCTTGAATGACATGAGGGAGAAGATGTCAGTGCAAAGAGGAATGGAAGAAATAGGAAGATTAAAAAAGTTCAGGATGATAAGGTAAAGAAAAATGGGGTGATTAGAGAGAGAAAAGGAGGTTATAGTAAAATGGGAGTGAGAGGTGAAATGGCAAAGAACGAGAACAGTGGAGTGGAGGAAGGAAGAAGAGAGGAAAAGAGAGAGTGGGTCAATGGTGTGGCGAAGAGGGAGGAGGAAGAGGGAGAAGCGGAGGAGTGGGTTAATGGGAGGAAGGAAGGGAGGATAAAGAGAGGGAGTAGCGGGGGAGAATGGGAGGAAGGAAGGATAAAGGGAGGGACGCTAATAAGGGAAGTAACGGAATGGAGAATCTATAGAAATGAGGAAGGGAGGAGGAGGAGGAGGAGGAGGAGGAGAAACAACAAAATGAAGAAAAAAATAACACAGAAGTAAAAGAGGAAAAAAAAAGCCCAAAAAAGAAAAAAAGAGAGGTTGAAACTACAAGAATGATGAAGGAATAAAATTAATACAAGATTCCGTGATTAAAGAGAATATAATAATAAAAGGAGTAAAAAAAAAAAAGCATAAGGGTCTCCTAATGACAATACGAAGTTAAGCATTCATTATTTTCCAACTTACGCCACACAATTCTGTCGTCCGCTTAAACTGTCCTCACTTATCATACAAACGACCCATAATTATTTTTTTGTCCCATTCCCCCAACAACACATTCCGTCTTTTTTCTACGCCTCTCCATCTTTCTTTTATTTTTTGGTGGTAGTCAATATTTTTTTCTCTGTATGATCCCTTCCCTCCTCCTTTTCCTTCCCATCATTAATTTTCCAACGCTTTTGCCTCTCACTTTCTTCCCTTTTCTTTTCCTTTCATGATCTACTCTCCCTTAAAATGATTCTCTCTCTCTCTCTCTCTCTTGCTAACTAGAGTGGAGAGCCAGAAACTAAATTTTTATCCTCCATTTCACACGCGGAGGCGGAGGAGGAGGAGGAGGAGGAGGAGGAGAAGCAGAAGGAAAAGCTACAAAGACAATATTAATAAATAAATAAATAAAACTAAAGTGAAACGTTGGGAGAGACTGATAGATAAAAAAAAAATGAAGAGGAGTGAATAAAAAATGCAACGGAACTGATGAAAAATGGATCAGTGAATAAAAGGCGGAATAAATATTAGACGAATAGAGATGGATGGACGTAACGAGCCGAGCCGAGCTGAGCCAAGACACGCCAGTACTTGATGGGGGGAGGGGGAGGAGGGGGAGAAGAGCAGGGGAGAGGGAAATAAGGACGTGCTGATTGATTCTGTTGGGGTGGGGGGTTACTGGCAGAGGTTCTGAACGAAAAAGAAGAGTGTTGGAGTTATTAAGAAAAAGGGACTTAATGGGTTGTTATAGTTTTTCTTTGGGAGGGTGGGTGGGTAGCAAAGGGGTGCTTAAGAACGTGTGCTGATCATGGCGCAAGGGTTCAAGCAGACTGGGATGGGGTTGGGTTACTTGGGAATAATGAAGGAGGTTTTGAAGAGGGAGTGACTTTGATAAGAAATGAGAGACGTATGGTTACGAAAAGGGAGAGGTTTAGATACGAAAAGGGAGAGGTTGAAATAAGGGAAAGGTTTAGACACCATAAAGGGAGAGGTTTCTATACGAAAAGGGAAAGGTTGGAATGCGAAAAGGGAGAGGTTGAGATACGAAAAGGGAGAGGGTGAGATAAGGAAAGGAGAACCTAAGAAACAAAAAGCTTTGAAGGCGATGAAAAATGCTACAATCTGTTGCCTTTTTTTCTCTTTTTGGTGGCCTTACTAATCCTCTAAGCGGACATATGTAGTGTAAGCAGCTACTGTACTAAACTGTAAGCAGCAGGGCAACAGTTAGCGGATCTTTGTGTTAGTTTGTGTGGGTTCGGCCAGTACAAAGGGTCAATAGTCGTCCCTCACTGTGTTCCCTAAACCCTAACACACACATAAGACTAAAGCTTTGTCTTGTCTTTAACTACAGCATATTTGTTTTTTCGCTTGGTGGTGCCGCCTTAGAAAAACCGAAACTTCCACAGTGTGATATAGCCTTCACCTTGAAAAAAAGCTTAATAAAAATATCTAGATGTGTAACGAAAATATGTGCCACTGTACCATGAGTTTCAGGTAGTTGCTTGGTTTTACGCCATTCAAGTAATAGAAGGCGCGTGGCAGGATCTACAGCAGAGTACCAGGAAGCCTTTTATCCTCTACTAAAGGAGAGGATTAACGAGGGATCAGCCGGTATGTGTAGGCTTGTGCAGGAGGCGGCGGTGTGCTGCTGCATGCCCTATGTGCCCATTAGTGTGTGTGTGTGTGTGTGTGTGTGTGTGTGTGTGTGTGTGTGTGTGTGTGTGTGTGTGTGTGTGTGTCTGAGAGAGAGAGAGAGAGAGAGAGAGAGAGAGAGAGAGAGAGAGAGAGAGAGAGAGAGAGAGAGAGAGAGAGAGAGAGAGAGAGAGAGAGAGAGAGAGAGAGAGAGAGAGAGAGAGAGAGAGAGAGAGAGAGAGAGAGAGAGAGAGAGAGAGAGAGAGAGAGAGAGAGAGAGAGTCAACATATCTTTTGTCACTGGAAAAAAAAAAATAGGTTCAAAAAAAGAAATAAGAAAAAATGAATAAACTTGGTCTTTGATAATGGCAAGGCGCAGGAAGAAAAACTAAGTAAGGTCGTCTACTCTCGAGTTTTCAGAATGAATACTAAATTACATTTGCGAGTACAAAGTTGTCACGAGAATTCCTTCAAAACTTTGCGCAGCGAGAGTGTGCTGTATTTGTTGAGGCACTTTGAGCGTTTCACAACTATCACTGGAATCACGAGTTTCTTGTAGGACTGGTCCGGTGCAAGAATTTCCTTTCTGTTTTATTTTTGTTAAGAGCTTGATTGACTCATCAAATCGAAAGGGAAAACACCAATACTATCAGAAGTCACAGGGTAAAATAGGACCCATACCAGTATAAGCTCAAGATAAAGTCAAGACATTGCCAGCAGAAGTAGCAGGATAAAATAATGACCAACACAAACAAATTAACACACAAAAAAGGTAACATGTCACCGGATGAAAAAAATAAAAAACATACCAGAGTCAGAATGAAAATACAAATACCAGGAAAAGCACGGGATAAAAATGACCATACCAGCCAAAGTCACAAGATAAGAAAATAAACAAATCAACGGAAGGGAAAGGATTAAAAATGACTCATACCATCAGAAATAAGAGGGTTGAAAATAACTATACCATCAGAAGTAACAGAACTGTACCAAAGAAAGTAACAATATATGTCATGAGTTACGAAGCTCCAAGGTGTTGACCCACCCACAACAATTCTACTAACCAAAACCACGTCAAGCAGCAAATCTTCACTTCAAGCGGACACCAACACGGCCACGAACACAGCTGGGGGCGGGAAGGCATCTGTTCATGACGGCAGAAGGTTGTAGTAGAAGAGGAAGGTGGAGGTGGTTGTCTTCGGTGGTTGCGTCGGTGTTGGTGTCCGTGATGGAAGTATCGGTGATGGTCATGATGGTGGTGGTTGTGGTGGTGATAGTGGTGATAGTGGGGGTGGTGGCGGTGGCGGTGGTAGTGGTGGTAGTGACAAGTGAGCGGCAATACCTTTCAATAGATCACTTTTTTATGTGCATGACTGTGTGTGTGTGTGTGTGTGTGTGTGTGTGTGTGTGTGTGTGTGTGTGTGTGTGTGTATTTTGCGCTACGTGTCAAGTGCCCTTCTTTTTCTTCCTCCTCCTCCTCTTCCTCCTGTTCCTCCTCCTCTTCCTCCTGTTTCCTCCTGACCCCCTCCCACACACCTCCAGAGCCTCCTAATTACTTCCGCTAACTTGGGCCTCGTCAACACGCCACATTAGCCGCGCCAACAGCCCTGCCCTGCCGCCCTTAAAAAGTGTAGAGCGTCAGGGGGTGATGGGGCCTTGCCGGGCTGAGTGACCTCGGCACGGCGACGAGTGAGAGGGGGCAGGACGTGGGGAAGGGGGTATGGAGGGGAAAGGGAGGACAGGGGAGAAAGAGAGGGTTGAGGCAGGGGGAGAGTAGGTGGTAGAGGGGGAGAGGGAGAGGGAGAAAGGCCGGAGAGCTAAAAAGGATGAAACAAGGGCTCTTAACCTGCTGATGTTGACAGGAAGAAAAAAAAAAGTTAAAGTGAGCGTTCGGGTGAATTAAGGTCGTGAAGCACAAATTTCGCTGCCTGCACTAATAATGACGCTTTCCGAATAGCTTTTTTAATGGCGTGCATGTGAACGCTAAATGTGCGGGGCTGCCAACGGGAGGGTTAAGTAATAAGGTTGATACATAATAAAATAAAAAAGTACGAGTATGTGAGAGTTTCGGATCAAGTACCAATAACACTGACGGCGCCGTGTGTGTGTGTGTGTGTGTGTGTGTGTGTGTGTGTGTGTGTGTGTGTGTGTGTGTGTGTGTGCGCGCGCGCGCACGCTGTGGCAGCAGTATAGAAAGAAAATCTACCGATTTAGTTCATCGACTGATCCAAATACCTTCTGTTTACGTATTAATTTGGTGGTCCTCCCTTTCTTTACGCCCATTCATCAATTTTCAATCGAGATTAATTATTTTACATAAACAAAAGATAAACATCTTAAGAAAAGCGTTTCCCGGCCTTCCTCACCTCTGTTTTTCTTTCCTTACTTCTTTAACAGTTTCTGTCCACTACAAGCGCCCCAAAGAACACCATCACCTGCCTTACATGTGCGGCGCCTTACTTCGGGTGTGTTGGCTTTAGTGATCTCGAGTTAATATGCTAAAAACGTTAAGGCAAAGGTTACGGGCAGCCACACGAGGCCCCACCTTCCTCACTGTTCACCTATTTCTTGGGGCCGCGTTCATGGGCTGGTGCCGGGAAGGGGGGCGGGGAAGAGGAAAGGGAGGGAGATGTGAGAAGGGTGTGAGAGAGAGAGAGAGAGAGAGAGAGAGAGAGAGAGAGAGAGAGAGAGAGAGAGAGAGAGAGAGAGAGAGAGAGAGAGAGAGAGAGAGAGAGAGAGAGAGAGAGAGAGAGAGAGAGAGAGAGAGAGAGAGAGAGAGAGAGAGAGAGAGAGAGAGAGAGAGAGAGAGAGAGAGAGAGAGAGAGAGAGAGCGCATAACCCGGAAAACACATATGAAAGAAAGGAAGACTAAAAAGGAACAAGAATCAAGGTTCATTAAAAAAAATGGGGAAAGGAAAGAAAATTGAAAACAAGCTGATTAGAGCGAGATAGAGAAGTGGCAGGAAAAGGGCTGGCGTTCAAGGATACAAGAAAGGAAGGGAGTGGTAAAAATAGGAATGAGGAGGGGACACTATAATTAAAGTGCGCGAGGAGGTGGAAATGCGGAAAAAAAGGTGCAAAGATGAAGAAAAGAAGATGACAGTGAGGGAAGAAAGAGATGAAGGAAAGAAAACCGGGTGATGCAGAAGAAGGAAATGAAAATGAAAAATATGGAAGGAGAAATAAGTAGATACGTGAAAAAAAAATATAAAACGAGTAAATCAATCTCAAGGTAAGGCAGAAAAATGGGATAAAATGTAGCTAGTGGCAAAACAGATACATGTAAATAAATAAATGTAAGAGCAGGAAAGGAAAAGGAAGGAGCAGAGAGAGGAAGAAAGGAAAGAGAGGTGGATGGACAAGCTGGAGGATAAAGTGGGTGAGTGGGTGGGTGGGTGGATGGGAGGGAGAGTGAAGTGGGAGAGCGGGTGGATGGGGTGGGGGAGACGTGGAGGATCATGGTACAGAGGGGATCACGAAACACAATATTAAAAAAGAGAGGGAGAGGAAAAAAGAGAATCGTAAGATCAGAGGCTTGGGGATTGAGGAGGATCATGGGATAAGGTGTGGGAGCGGAGACCAAGGGTTAGGAAGATCAAAAGGAAAGAACGAAGGAAGGAAGGACGACCCCGCAGGACTAAGGGGGGGGGGGGGGAGAGAGAGAGAGAGAGAGAGAGAGAGAGAGAGAGAGAGAGAGAGAGAGAGAGAGAGAGAGAGAGAGAGAGAGAGAGAGAGAGAGAGAGAGAGAGAGAGAGAGAGAGAGAGAGAGAGAGAGAGAGAGAGAGAGAGAGAAACAAGACAAATAAACGAACGCACACACATACACAGGTAGATGCATTGATTTGTTCACCGGCCCACCTGGCGTGTTAGATACAACCTTTTTTCACCTTTTTTCGAGAGAGCGCGGACAACAGAAAAAAAAGGATTGCGGAGAGAGGGAATAAGAGTGCGACGAAAGTGATAAAAAAGGCCCTGAGAAAGAAAACGGAAGAACGAGAGTGAGGAAAGAAAAAAGGAGGAAGGAACAAAAACAAGAAAAAAGGAAAAAGGAAAATATGGAGAGAGAGGGAAATAAGAACGACATGAAGAAGGTAATGGAGGTAAAGGGAAAAAAATAGAGGGATAAAGGGAGGTAAGGGAGAGAAAAGAGGGAAGGAAGGAGGTACGGTGGAGAAGAGAAGAAAGGAAGGAAAGGAGATAAGGAAGGAAAGGAAAGAAGAGAA
>NC_066522.1:1200149-1225149 GCF_024679095.1 Eriocheir sinensis | reverse complement strand
TAGACGGATAAGAAGAGGAAGAAAAAGAAAGACAGAAAAAAAAGAAAACAATGAAAAGATGGCAAAAAAAGAATCAAGGAAGAAGAGGAAGAAGAGAGGAAGGCAAGAAGCAACGGTGCAATAAAAGTTGAGAAAGAAGAAAACGAAGATGACGAGGAAGGTGATAAAAGATAAATCACAGACACGGAAAGAAAATAAATAAATAAATCAGGAGGAACAGGAGGAAATGAAGAAGAAGAAGAAGAAGAAGAAGAAGAAGAAGAAGAAGAAGAAGAAGAAAGGATAATGAAGAAAAAGAATCAGGCATAGAGGAGGAGGAAAGGAAGGAGGAAACAAAAAACGGTGTCGTAAAAGTTAAGGAAGAAAAAAAAAAACTAAGATGACGAGGAAGGTAATAAAAACAAGATAAATCACAGACACGAAAACAAACAAAAAATAAACAAACAAACAAAACGACGACGCGCTAGAGACGACACGCAAACTAATTAGGGAGAAACTCTTCCAGTTCGGACGAGGCATGACAACAAATTTAATTAGATACCCGGCGCGGGCAATAATTTCGGCCACTCCAGTAATGAGCAAAACTGTGCCTCAACAACAGTCAACTACGACCATTATGCAGATGCGCACGGCTCGGCGGCAGGAAGATGCTAAAACAAGGCCAATTAAAGGTGAAAATTCTATCGGTTTCTACAGCCGCCACGGACCTACGAGAACTGGTGCAAGGACTGGCTGACTGCGTGCACTTCTTGCCGCCTCTCGAACTACCTCCTCCCCCTCTTCTTCCTCCTCCTCCGCCTCCTTCTTAATAGCCACGTTAACAACTTCAAGCACAACTTCACGAGCCTCTCGACATGTTTTCCACAAGTCCTCAACGTAAGACTTACCATTTACTTAAGTTACTCCTTATACAGATGAAGTAAAAGGATTAACCTAAAAGTGTTGACTAAAGGAAGCTAATATATTTAACCAAATCATCCTTGACCTAATCTAACCTAACTTAACATCTTTACAAATTATTATCCCAAACAATTACACAGCATACAAACAAGGTAAAAAATATTCAGTTAATTTTCATGCCGCTCTTCACTGTTGTGTTGATCAAAGTTATGAAATGTTTATAAACTCCAGGCAAAAAAAAGTTTGGACCGTAATCTGAAAGTTCAAATTTTCCAAGTCACCGGATTAAATACTAAACACACATTTAATCACCTAACACGATACTTTTTCACGGTGTCCATTCATGTAGACATACACTTTTTTTTTTTTGAGAGAGAGAGAGAGAGAGAGAGAGAGAGAGAGAGAGAGAGAGAGAGAGAGAGAGAGAGAGAGAGAGAGAGAGAGAGAGAGAGAGAGAGAGAGAGAGAGAGAGAGAGCAAATAAAAAATAAAGCTGAAAACAAACAGACAACCATACAAACCGACTGACTGACTGATTGACGGGTATACAATATGACAAAAAAAATATTAATCTGGCTAAACTCTCAAATCATATTCACAAGGAAAATATTCACGGTTGCCGGCCTACAACCACCTACATCCTCACCGACCTACTCCACCTCCAATCCACACCCTCCCACCCACTCACCCACTCCACCTTCCATCCACACCCGCCTCCACCTCCCATCATCACCCACCCACCCACCTCCTTCAGTTTCCATCCCACCCACCCACACCCATTGCACCTCTCATCCACACTCACCCACCTTCCACACCTGCCAACCATATCCACATCCACCTGCTTCACCTCCCATCCCATCCACCCACCTACTCCATATGACGTAATTCGAAGCCCATATGACGTAATTTACCTAGATTTTCAGAAAGCGTTTGATAAAGTTCCTCACGTTAGGCTTATTTAAAAACTGCGTTCCCACGGTATTAACGACCATCTATGTGCGTGGATTCATGACTGGCTCACCAACAGAGAACAACGTGTAGTTCTTAATGGTGAAGCATCGGATTGGCAATCCGTCACCAGTGGCGTCCCCCAAGGTTCGGTCCTGGGGCCAACACTATTCATAATTTACGTGAATGACTTAGAAACTGATATCCTATCAAAAGTAGCCAAATTCGCCGACGACACCAAATTAGGAGGTACGGTAATGAACAGTCAAAGTTGCGAGAACATTCAATCAGACTTAATAAGACTTGCCGACTGGAGCGAAAAATGGCAAATGAGTTTTAACGTAGATAAGTGTAAAGTAATGCACATAGGTGAAAAAAATCCTAACTTTAAATATCAGATTCAAGGACATGAGCTCAGCGAAAGTAAAACAAGAAAAAGATCTTGGTGTCATTATCAGTAACACTCTTAAAATGAGTGATCAATGTTCTGCAGCGAGTAAAAAAGCCAATATGATGTTGCAATTAATCTCAAGAAACTTTGATTATAAATCACCCGAACTTATGAAGAGATTATATTTAGCATTTGTAAGACCACACCTAGAATACGCCGTTCAGTTCTGGTCACCGAACTATATCAAAGATCAAGTTTTGCTAGAAAAGATACAGCGACGAGCAACCAAACAAATTCCAGCGCTCCGAAACTTGCCATATGACGAGCGTTTAAAGCGTTTAGATATGTTTTCCCTAAAAAAGCGAAGGATAAGAGGGGACTTAATTGAAGTGTTCAAAATCCTTAATGGATTCGACAACATTAACCCGGATAGTCTATTTCAGAGAGACACCAACACAAGAACACGCAGCAACGGTATGAAGTTAAAGGGAAATCGATGTAACACATTGGTGTGCAGAAGTTTTTTTCAATAACAGAGTCGTCGATCACTGGAATGGACTCCCATTGTCAGTAGTTAGCGCACAGTGTATCAATAGCTTTAAGTCTTCTTTGGATAAGTACTTCAGGGATATAAGATTGTACTGACCCTTTTTCGCATGTTTTCAGACAGACTGCAGCAAGAACTCAACCTATATTCATATAATTCTCCCCCACAACCTAGATTGCAAGTAGCGAAAGTCAACAATAGAGTAAAGCAACAGTTAATGTCCGCATGACAGGTGGAGTGAGGTGTGGGTGCAGTAAGGTGACAGGTTACTGGTGCCGTGCCTAGTACCGCCGGTAAAACGAGGATCAAGCCTCCACCTGTGCCCCTGAAACTACACCTCACCCATCGTGAGTATTAGGGGGGATTCTGGGGCTGCCCTGTGTAGGCCACTCGGCCTCTTCCAGCCTCCCTGTATTTCTATGTTCTTATGTTCTTATGTAATGAAGTCATTTTCCCCCACAGCTTAGGTTACCAGTAGTGTAATTTAAGCGTAGTAATTTCCTCTTATTTCTCTCTTTACTGTAAAATTTCCATGGCCCTTTCTTCCTTAAAGGTACATGGTGTTCTCTTCTAACTATTTCCTGCCGGCACGTTGCCGGAGGGAGAGGTGGGTGGGGAGGAGCCTTCATCTATTCTGTCCTGTCCTACCACACGTAGATTACTAGTAGTAGCGGTAGTAAACAGACACCCTCGTCATAGACCGATAGGTCTTCTGGTGTCTGTATTCCTATGTATTCCTTCCATCCTCACCCACCCGCCTACTTCATCCCACCATCTATGCCAACCCACCAAGATCACCTCCCATCCTACCCAACCAGTCCACATCCCATCCCCATCCACCAAGTCCACCTCCTCTTCACTCCATCCGTCTAACCCGTCCCTTCTATACATATCATCGCCATATACCAACCAACAAAACCAAACACTCCCACATTTCATTCCACCCAGAACAGCGTCTCTACTTCCCCACCTTCACCCAGCACTTCAACCCCCCCTTAATGGTCCCACCCCCCACCCACTGTTTCCTTGCTCTTCTGCTGAACAGGAATTAGGAGGACGAAGCAGGATAACGTCACCCGGAACCAATGTGGTTGTGCTCTGGTCCATCTGCCTCATCCTCTCTCTCTCTCCGCCCAGGAATTCAAGCATAGCGTTTATTGAACTAATTAAGTTAAAGGTGTGTGTGAATTATGTAATGTGTGCATGCGCCACATTACGCTTTCTTTGTCGGTTAATTTTGTAACCACAGTGCATGTATTACTATTATTATTATTATTATTATTATTATTATTATTATTATTATTATTATTATTGTTGTTATCATTATCGTCATTACTCTTATTATTGTGAAAAGAATTATCACTATTTTCCGTGTCACTTATCATACGAATAAAAACTTTTTTTCGTATTTACGGTTGTGATGTATTTTTATTAAAAATAGATATCATTTCCCTGTCCATTATTTATTCTCTCTCTCTCTCTCTCTCTCTCTCTCTCTCCACCCCCCCCTCATAGCTGCCTGACAAGTGCCACTCAAGGTGAAGGGCCAGAGTCAGCCGAGGCAGGCAGGCAGGCAGCAGGTCGTACCCGGAGACACTTTCGTACTCCGTCCTTTTTCTGCGGCCGTGGCTGTTTCGTAGACTCGCGTTCCTGGCTACGGAAAAATGGAAAATGTGTTCACTCGGTTCCCAAATGTAGAGGCACTTAAGTTCCCGCCGCCGCCCGTGTGTTGTATAAGGCTTACTCACAACTTTGGCAATGACTGTGTGTGTGTGTGTGTGTGTGTGTGTGTGTGTGTGTGTGTGTGTGTGTGTGTTCCCTGGATAACCCCCAATGACCCTCCACCCACCCTCACACACACACACACACACACACACACACACACACACACACACACACACACACACACGTCGTACATTTTCCTTATTCACTTTTCCCGCTCGCCAGTACTCGCAAAGCACCAGCAGCCCTACACAAGGTCTTTTCCAACTTGTTTTTGTCAGCCGGGCGCGGGAGACTTGGTGTTTACAGCGTTACGCACCCCAAGGGAGAGACAGACACCGCCAGACCACGCCACTGTCACCCCACCACACCGAGCCACGCCACGCCCTACGCTGCCCATGCCACTACACTACCGTCGGTGTGTCTCTGGAGTGTGGCGTGAGGCTGAGAGGACACCGATGTGAAAAAGTGCAATATGCGGGTATTGTGTGTGTGTGTGTGTGTGTGTGTGTGTGTGTGTGTGTGTGTGTGTGTGTGTGTGACAAGGCATCTGGTGCATGTTTTATGTGTTTCTTGTTTCTTTTTTAGGGGTGAGGGAAGGAATGTCAGTTTTTGGTCAAAGTCCTCTGTCTGTGTTTTCGTACCTTGTGTGTGCCAGTCTTGGCATCTTTTGTTATTTTCGTCATTTGGAGGGAGGGCAAAGAGTCCGTGAACGTATAATTTTTTTCATCTTATATTAATACTAGTAGATTTTTTCCATACCTGAAATTATGGTAGTAGTGTTTTATTTTTTATTGGGCAATGTTATTAATTATCTTTTTTTCGCCGTTGTATTTCATTTCCCCTTGACTATTTGTTCCGGTGTAAAATTAGGAAAAACAGTAAAGAGCAGCAGTCACAGGCGTAGATGTAGTAATAGTGGCGGCATTAGAAATAGTGGTAATGGCCGTGGTGGTGTAGCCTCGTTTGGTATGGGCGAGGCAGTGTGTGGGTACAGCCGCGCCGTGTCTGGCCGGCACGAGTGTGTATATATATGTCTGTCCATGCAGTATTTTGCTCGTCTATGTTTAGCCGCGCTGGTTTTACTGCCCGCCGAGCAGCACTCTACTGCCTCGCTGGAAAGCTATTACTGCAGTGTTTCAGTGGCGCCAGGAAACGTGAGAAGCTGGGAATGTCTACTCTACTCTCTCTCTCTCTCTCTCAACCCTTCCCTTTCGTCCCTTCGCCTCGCCGTGCCCAACGCACCATGCCATGCCCAGCCATGCCCAGCCAGGTCAGGCCCGCCGCAGCCCACAACACGCCTCGACACCCTAAATATATTCCTTGGTTATCTTATTACGCCCCTTGTTAGAATAATCTCATTGCCGGTGTAGTGTTTCCGGACGCGGCTGCCGTAAAACCAGGCTCCCGGCGGACAGTCTAATTATTCAAATGTTACTCCGGTTTCACTTTCGGCCTCGGCTGTGAGTGCCTAACGCTGTGAGATACCCGTCTCCCGCCTCCTCGCGCGCCCCGACCTCCGCCTCCGTTGCAGTGAATGGGCGTTTAGGAAGGTGGTTTTCGGCCGGTAGATCGCTGTGTGTGTGTGTGTGTGTGTGTGTGTGTGTGTGTGTGTGTTGTAGAAAGATGATGTGGATCTGATGTTGCTGTACGTTGTAATGAAAGACGAGGGCTGGGTGCTGTATGCATATGGAGTAAGTAGTATTGTTTTGTGAAGATGATGTGTGTAGTGGTGGCGGTGGTGGTGGTGGTGGTGGTATGGGTATTGTGTGGCGGGTTATATCGGGGGGTAAAGCTGTGTGTAAGGAGGCGTTGGTGGTCGTGGGGAGGTGGTGCTGTGTGGGGAAGTGGAAGTGAATCTGTGTTGGTGACTGTCAAGGTGCAATGGAGCAGTCTGTGTTGGTGACTGGGAGGCTGTGTTTGACTTTCGACTGGTGACGTGTGGTGACTGTGGGATAGGCGTGACTGGGTTTCTACATTGTTACATCAATGGAAACAGCTCAGGGGCATAAAAACAGAAGAAAAAAACTAATGCCCGCGAAGCGCTGCTTCAGCAAAAAAAGCACAGACCGAGTGAGCAGAAGTGAGGGTCAATTTAGATTGAAGGTGTCTTGATACACCCCTCTTTAACGAGTTCAAGTAGTAGGCAGGAGGAAATAAGTCGAAGGAAGGCTGATCGTTTGATGACGCTGCGAGCGAATGTGATTAGGTGTTGCGTGGGTGTGTAAGGTAATACAAGGGTGGTGGGGCTGAGGGTGACGAGGGTGATGCAGTAAGGGAGCTGTGTCAATGGCTGGCTGCTGGGGGGGAGGGCTGTGGTGCGCATGACTTGGCTGTTTTGAATGCATGCAAGGCTGCTGTTGACGAACCAAATAAACTATATTACACTTGTGTTGCGCGGACCGTGAAACGACTGTGTACGTGCTGCATTGTGGCGCTGCGTTGCCGGGGCTTTCAGAACCGGGAAACCGAGACGACGAGTATCCCTTTACAGCTTTGTGAGGAGGCTGCAGGGTGGGAACGAGGCTGCATCTTACTACAAAGTGGGCAGCTGACACAAAGTTCCACTAAAGCGAGCGAGTAGCGTTATGTCGCGGGCATCCGGCGTGCGATGCCACTAAGCCCGGCAAAGGTGCCGCGTCGCTGTTAACAGACGTTAAGGTGGCACCGGAGCGGGTAAGTGGTGCTGTATCTTTGGCAGGCGGCCGGTGTGCGACGCCGCCTGAGTGAGAAAGGAAAGAGGAAAAGTGGTGCTGTGTCGTGAGACGGTGACGTTAGTGCTACTGAGGCGACGAGAAAATGTGCTGTATCGGGGAAAATGCTTATTAAAGATGATATGAAGAGCGGCAAGTGGAGATGTGTTGCCTCACATCGGGAAGGAAGGCGGCAGGCAGGCAGGGAGGCAGACAGGCAGGGAGGGAGGCAGGTAGATGGGCAGAAAAGCTGCCGGAGACAGGCAGATAGGCAGAAGGGTCGGTGGGAAAATAGGCAAAGGGAGGAAGGCAGACACAAGCAAAATGGGATGTGTCTATGCATTATATCATCACAACAAACGGCAGTCCGGCGGCACAGGGGGGCGGAGCATCACAACCGGTCGTCAGATTTCGCTGGCTGTCTGACTGCCTGTCTGCCTGGCTGGTTGAATGGCTGACTGGCTGGCTGGCTGGATGCTTGAATGGCTGGGTGCTTGGTTGGCTGTCTACCTGAGTGTCTGGCTGGCAGGCTGGCTAAAAGTCTAGGTGTATGGCTACCAGGCAGCCTGCCTGCATGGCTCACTGCCTGCCGCTTGCCTCCCTGTCTGATTGACTGTCTGTTTGCCTATTTGGCTGGTTTGGTAACTGGCTGCCTGGATGGCCTGCTGGTTGACTGAAGGCTGTCTGTCTGGCTGACTGGCTGGCGGGTTTGGTAACAAGCTGACTGGCTGACTGGCTTGGTAACTAACTGCGTGACAGTCCTGCTGGCTGGCTGGCTGACTGACTGACTATCTGTCTGTCTGTCTGGCCTGCTGGCTGGCTGACTGGCTGTCTGGCTGGCCCGCTGGTCGATATCCCGCGGAGTCAATCAGAGCCGCGTGCACGATGACTGCCTAACGAGTCCCACCTGCCAGCCAGCGCTCACCGCCAGACCCGCCCGCTAATACCACACAGACGGGGCGGCCGCGATCACGTCCTCGCCCTCCATTACTATGCACTTCACGGGCTGGACAGAGCGTCACTCCCTCCACCCCTCCCTAGACCTCTTCTCCCTCTACCCCTTAACTCTCTCTCTCTCTCTCTCTCTCTCTCTCTCTCTCTCTCTCTCTCTACCTCTACACCTCTATCCTTCTCTCTATTCTCCCTGTGCCTCCTCTCACTCTACCCTTAACTTTATATCCTCCTCCTCTCCCTCTATCATCAGGTCGACATGCTCCCTCCCCTCCCTCCCCAGCACAAGCCTTGTCGGACGCGGTAATGAATCACTGTGAGGGTAAACGTGCACGATGGAAACATTAATTCAGGGCTGATGGCGAGGAGGGGGAGTCATTTTCACCGGATTGCAATGATAAAAAATGATCATTGCCCCCCTTCCACTCTCTCTCTCTCTCTCTCTCTCTCTCTCCAGTCATACTTTTCTTTAGCAATTCTATATTCTCTCAAATCCTAATAAGTTTTTTATTTTTTTATGAGAAGCACCTATAGTATACGTGTGTGTGTGTGTGCGTGTGTGTGTGTGTGTGTGTGTGAGTTGGTGGTCACCCAATCACTCATTTCCGTCACCTGAAAACCGGAATTATGTCCCGTTTTCAGCGATAAACACGGCGAGGCTAACAATTACACTCTGATTTATTGTCTCGGAGAGGGTGTGAGCTCTCTCTCTCTCTCTCTCTCTCTCTCTCTCTCTCTCTCACCAACCCCCCCCCTCTCACATACACACACAACAGGTGCCTCTCTTATACAAAACACCATCACTACGTCCTGTCACCTGCCTTCCTCCTCCTCAACACAAAGAAACACAAAGAAAGAACAAACAGCAGCAGACCTGCTGGTCCTTACGAGGTTGTTTGTGACAAGCTACACTAATTATCTAATCAAAGGTGGAAGATGGAGGATAGCAAAGGCGAAGCCTCCTTCCCACCCCCTCATTCCTCCAGTCAAAGCTGCCAGGAAAGGAAAAAGAACCATGCAGCATGGAAAAACTGCATGGAAATTATGTAGAAAAGAGGAAAGAACTACCATAAAAGCGGACAAGGACACCAGTATTCGAAAGAACTTAACGTTATTACGACAATGAGTAATATCTCAGTAGCTGGTTGGATTCAAAACACTTGTCTAATCTATTCTTGAAGTCCGTAACTGTGGTACTATCAACGACATCACAGGGTAGAGAGTTCCAAACATTAACAACTCGACTGAAGAAGAAGTGTTTAGCTTCGTACGACGAAAATCTTTTACCACTTATCTTTAAATTGTGATTTCTTCTTGTTCTATTTGATCGATCAATTGTAAAGTAATCTTCGGCATTAATATCACTGAATCCTTTAAACATTTTAAACACTTCTATTAGATCGCCTCGCATTCTTCGTTTTGATAGACTGAATAAATTTACTTCTTTAAACCTTTGTTCATATGATAAATTTCTCAACCTAGGAATCATCTTTGTTACTCTTCGTTTAACCCGTTCCAACTTTTCTGTCTTTTCTGTAGTAAGGAGACCAAAACTGTACACAGTACTCTAGACGGGGTCGAACCAACGAATTATACAGTTTTAATATTACTTTTTCCGATTTATTATTAAAGATTCGTCCGATGAAGCCAACCAATTTGTTTGCAGTTTTAACTACCTCTGAACAATGCTGACCGGGCTTTAAATCGCTTGATATAGTGATTCCAAGATCCTTTTCTTTACTTACTGCAGAAAGTTGTTGGCCATTCATTACGTAACGAACGCGAATTGTTATTTTTTCCGATGTGCAACACTTTACATTTGTCAACGTTAAATTTCATTTGCCATTGATTGGCCCAACGTCCAAGTCGATCTATATCTGATTGTAAAGCTTCTTCGTCGAGTGTCGCAGTTACTTTACAAGCAATTTTTGTGTCATCAGCAAATTTTGATACTTTGTAAGTGAGCCCATCATCGATATCATTAACATAAATTAAGAAGAGCATGGGGCCAAGCACTGATCCTTGAGGTACGTCGCTTCTGACGTCGAGCCAGTTAGATGTAACACCGTTTATAACTACTCTCTGTTTCCGCTCAGAGAGCCAGTCCACAAGCCAATTGTGAATGTTACCCGAGATACCGTGCGCCACTAGTTTGCTGAGCAATCGTTTGTGGGGGACCTTATCAAATGCCTTTTGAAAATCCAGATATATGATATCTACTGATCTGCTTTCATCGAACACCTCAAAAATATAATGAAAAAAATCAAGTAAGTTAGTTAAACACGAACGTTTACTACGGAAGCCATGTTGCGAATTATTTATCATATTACTTTCTTCGGAGAATTTCACCATATTGTCGCGAATGATAGTCTCCATTAACTTACAAACAATCGATGTCAGGCTAATTGGTCGATAGTTTCCTGGATGAGACTTGTCCCCCTTTTTGAAAATTGGTGTGGCATTTGCAAGTTTCCAATCCGACGGAACTTTTCCAGCTGCTAAAGATTTATTGAATATGATGGAGAGCGGTTTACAGATTTGATGTTTGATTTCTTTTAAGACCCTAGGGGTAATTTTGTCTGGACCAGGAGCTTTGCTTACTTTAATCTTTTCAATTATGCGTAAAATGTCACTTTCTACGATGAGCACGCCACTTAACATCTTCTCGGTCCTTCTAACCTCCGGCGGTTGAGGTGATAAACAATCTTCGTCGGTAAATACGGATGCGAAAAAGTTATTTAGGATTGTAGCTATTTCATTTTCATCGTTCGTGTGGTTACCATTATCATTAGCAAGCGGTCCGATACCAAAAGTGAGTGACTTTTTATTATTTACATAGCAAAAAAAATCTTTAGGATTAGATTTACTCGTTTTCGGTATATATTCTTCAAGATTTTTCTTGCTTCGTTTTATTAATTTCTTGGTTTCGCGGCGAATTCTGTCCAACTCTAGTTTGTCAGCCTCACTCTGAGTTGATATGCATCTACTGTATACGCGTTTTTTAAGAGATAGGCTATTTTGAATTTCGTTATTCCACCATTTGGGTTTCTTCTTAAAAGCTGAACGTATGTTACGATAGGGTACGCATATGCTTATGGCATTGTTCAATATTGTGGTGAAGGCCCCCCAAGATTTATCAATATCTGTTTCCGCCGAGATTTCAGTCCAGTCAGAATTGATCGGAGTCTTACGAAATTCGCTCTCTGATAATCAGGCACCTTTTCTTTACTAGGAGTTACTTTACTTTCTTTCATATTGATACTAAATGTGATTGTTCGGTGATGGCAAGGGTGACTGTTCGGTGATCGCTAGAAATCCTCCTCTTCTTCCTCCTCCTCTTCCTAATGCCTTCAAACCAATACCTGTTCTCCCCACGCCTGGTCATGTAAACAAAACACTAAACACCAATACTTTACACACCCATGAAACTAGAGTTCAGTATTAAGAGGCATTATACTCAAGCGCCCCCTCCCCGATCTCTCTCTCTCTCTCTCTCTCTCTCTCTCTCTCTCTCTGTCTCTGTCTCTCTCTCTCTCTCCCCACCCCCCGCGAGACCTACGCACCTATGTGCATCAACAACCGCCACCCCTCCTTCCTTTCCTTCCCTCCTCTCTTCGTTTCCTTCCTTCTTTCCTCACCCAATCGGCGTCTCTCTGAAATGCTAAAACCTTGGGGCATTAAAATGTTGTGTCTGCACGTGTAAACAGTGCGATTCGACTCCTGCACATGACACCTACCTCTTAGCGTGCATTAGCGACCCTCCACGGAACCCCAGCACCACTACTACCACCACCACCACCGCCACGACTGTTTCTCTTCTCCAGGAACATTTACACCACCACAGCCACAACCATATACCTTTAAGATGTCTTTTTCTCAGCTTTCCTCCATTCCTCCTGCTTAGCATCCCCCAGAGTATCCCAAGTTTGAGCATCCCATCTCCCTCTTCGCCTCTCCTTCCATCACTCCCCTAGCATAAAAACACAAAGCGTCATTTCTTGTTTCTTTCCTTAATAATACAGATTTTCGACCCTATTTAATTCGTTCCGTCCTTGCTTGCTTTCTTCTTTCAGCCTTTCCTCAATTCCTTTCTTTCTCTCCTTCTTTGTTTTCTTACTTCTTTCTTTCTTGACTCCTCTCCATTTATTAATTCCTTCCTTCATTATTCATATTTCCAACCCTATTTTATTCCTTCCTTCCCTGCTTTCCTATTTTAGTTTTTCTTAACTGCCTACCTTCTCTCCTTCCTTGCCTTCTCATTTCTTCCCTCCCTTGACTCTTCCTCCTCCTCCTCCTCCGGTATGCGGGTGAAGTGTTTTCACCTCAGGGAACTACACACCCCTGCCTTGCATAGTCTCATGTCACCCTTGGACAAGGTGTAATACCAGATCTGTCTCCCGTGCCAGGGTCACGGTGAAGCCTCTTGGCAGCAACAGTGGTGGATTGGACTACAGGTAGAGGATCTCTTTATGAGACATTGGCTGAGGTTCCAGGGTCCTAGTTAACTGGACCGTGCCCTAGTTATTTAGGCCTGCGGTGTAGAGGAGTGTGGCGACCTCTTCACTAAAAAACCTCCCTGGGAACCAGTTGTCGGTGTGAGCTCCCTGTCCCTCCCCTCTAACGACGGAACTCCCATCCGTATCCTGCATAGTAGCTGGTTCTTGTTCTTTTCTTCTGAAAGTGATGTCTCCCGGGGCCTTTTGAGGTTGTACCTTCTGGCTTCTAGGTGGAGATTCTGAAGGGTTTTCTTGTACTCAAGGAATATTTCAGCTTTTTGGTCTCTCTGGAAGGGCGTCTGATACTCTCTACAGTTGGTGGAGAAACCTGGTGACAGATGCCACTGCCCAGACCTCGCAAGGGTCGCGGAGTTGTGTTAGACGATTCGTAAAGTGAGAACGAATTGCTGGTTCCTCTCCTCCAATGGCAGCTTTGCTCTGGGTGACTACGCCGGCCCCGTTCTATGGGACAAAACTACGAGAACAATAGCTGAAAAGCGCCAGGTTTTGAAAGTCTTTCTCGTCACACAAGCGACTGGTAGTTGAGGCGTTTTCAAGATCCTGTGGGAGCGAACTCCCAGTGTTGGAGGCATCTAACACAGCAGTATTTAATTTCCATGCACATTCTTTATCCAATTCAAGATATGGTCACACTTTAAGTAATTTCGAGAGCGCTTTTTTATATTTGCCCAAATTGTGAGCCTGCATCAATTTCTTACAATGCCTTCGACACTCCGTAAGTGTGACGTCTGTTCCGGACAATTTGCAGCTCAGTACTTCCAGCTGAGTAGAACGTGTCGCCTGTCTTTAAAGATTAAGACTTACGCAGGCTGTGACCGAGTGGAAAAACAAACATCACTATCTTGAAAAGAAGTTTGAAGCCCTTCAGGAATTTCTTGCGAGCAATGTGGCAGTGACTCCACCATCGATGGAGGAGAGGCCCTCCACAGAGATTGTGTCCCTTCTAAACGACCTTCCTGCTTCACGGGAGGACGAGTTACCTGCCTCACAGGTAAACTGCCAGCCTGCCTCACAGGCTAGCCCCCACCCTGCTTCACAGGCAAACTCCCAGCCTGTCTCACAGGCTAACTCCCAGCCTGCCTCACAAGCTAACTCCCAGCCTGCCTCACAGGCTAACTCCCAGCCTGCCTCACAGGCTAACCCCCAGCCTGCCTCACAGGCTAACTCCCAGCCTGCTTCACGGGCTAACTCCCTGCCTGCCTCACAGGCTAACTCCCAGCCTGCCTCACAGGCTAACTATCAGTCTGCCTCACAGGCTACCTTCCAGCCTGCCTCACAGGCCTACTCCTAGCCTTCGCCTTTGCTGTACTTCATCTTCCACCTTTGATTAGATAGTTCGTGTAGCTAGTCACAAACAGCTTCGTAAGGACCATCAGGTCTGCTCTTGTTTGTTCTTCCAAGTGTTCGTTTTTGTCCCTTCCTCTCCTCTCCCGAACCCTTGCTGCACCTGCTGCTGGGAATGACAACACAACATTAACACTGTCGGTTTCCTTTCACGGTCCTATTTATGTTTCAAGCGATATGTGGCTATTTTTCTTCCATTTTTTTTGTATGTGTATGTAAATGTTTGCCTGTCTGTCTGTCTCCTTGTAACTTACACCCACACACACACCCACACACACACACACATACACCCACACCCACACCCACACACACACAAGCACACGGATTAATGTCCTACAAAATATACTTCTACAATTATTCTCTCCCACAACAACAAGAACTACTACTACTACTACTACTACTACTACTACTACTGCTACTATTACTACAACTACTACTACTACTACTACTACTACTACTACTACTACTACTACTACTGCTGCTGCTTACAAACATACGCGTACTCATCCATATTACTGCTAACAATCTAATGATATTTTAACAAGAGGGTCTTGCCAATAATTAATAATGGCGCAGTCGAAACCTCAGATAATTAGTATGATTTAGTGAAGGTCATGAACGTGTGAGAGTGTTTTTAAGTCTGCTCTCTCTCTCTCTCTCTCTCTCTCTCTCTCTCTCTATGTACGTATGTATGCGGTGATATATTCCCCCGTTCCTTCCTTTACGACCCCCCCCCCCCCCCCCACGCTGCGGCCTCGGAGCAAGATGAGTCAATATCAAGCGGGTGCAGCTGTCACTCGGGGTCTGGTGCTAATGTAAAACCCATTACTACTGCACGGTTGTCCCCCCCCAATCCCCACTCCTGTGTTCTCTCTCTCTCTCTCTCTCTCTCTCTCTCTCTCTCTCTCTCTCTCTCTCTCTCTCTCTCTCTCTCTCTCTCTCTCTCTCTCTCTCTCTCTCTCTCTCTCTCTCTCTCTCTCGTTTTTGGTATCCGTGTATCGTTGCATTAGGAAGTACTGCCGTGAAAGTGCTTTTTATTTTTTTTGGCAATGGTAATGGCTCATCAAGTGGCACCAACAGTAATAACAGCAGCAGTGGCAGCAGCAGCAACAACAAAACCAGCAAAAGTGGTTGTATTATTATTATTATTATTATTATTATTATTATTATTATTATTATTATTACTATTATTATTATTATTATTTTCATTAATATTATTTGCAGTAGTAGTAGTAGTAGTAGTAGTAGTAGTAGTAGTAGTAGTAGTAGTAAAAGCAGTGAAAGTGGTGGTGATGGTGGTGATAGGGGTGATGGTGGAGGTAATTTTTTCCTGGATATCTAACTCTAAAGTAAGGACGCTGCTGATTGGCTGTTGGCGGGCGAGGTGTTACTCAAAGTTGGCAACGTTTGTTGATGTCACTGTATTAAGCACTGAGTTTACAACTACAACACGATGTCCAAAGCTTGATAGGGGTAAAAAACAGATTACGGTGAGTAGATGTTAGAGAATAGCATTTAATGTTTTACCACTTTTCCCTTAAACTCTAAATACTAAGTAGCAATTATGAAAAAAAAATGTACAAACCTTTTTTTTCTATGATATAAAATTCTGATTACGACGGTACTTTCAGATTTTAGATAAATTAGGATGCAAGAGGAGACGAGGAAGGATTACCAAATAATGCTATACATATTAAATGTTACTCTGATCTTTACTCACTTATTACTTAGGTTTTTTACCCAGGCGAGTTTTCAAAATCGTGTTAGTTATACAATCTCAGTATATATAGTTGTACAATTAGTTAATACAGCAATGTCGATAAAGTACGGTTTTCTTGTGTAATTGATGGGATAAGTAAATAAATATGAAAATTTTCTGAACCTAAGCGATTGTGTTGGGCAACGGAGATGACAGACCACCAACAGCCAGTCAGCAGCGTCCTTACCTATTCGGCTAGGGAGCCAGCTCCTGTTGGGAAGAATCCAGCCGGAGTGAATGGACTAAAGTAATACTTAATTATTTATATTTATATTATTATTATTTACCTCGTAATTAATTTTTCTTGCCAGGGATGTGACTTCTGGCCGGTAGAGGGAAACACCTGCCGCCTTGAATAGCCGGCAAGCAGTCAGGAGCACGAGTAAAGCTCATGGATTAGTCCACTAAATTACACGACTATTCGCCGAGCCAGGCTTGGAACGGTTATTCACCGAGCAGCAGGGCGGTGCATATCGAAGAGTTACGTCACTATTGAGCAGACTGGACGGCTATAGGTTACTAACTAAACGTCGCTAGGTTACTCTTTTTGCGGTGATGGGTTATTTTTTTTTTTTTTTTTTTTTTTTTTTTTACATTGCAGCCTATTGCGCCGGTAGGCTTCTTCCAGGTGGATCCTGATGGTCGGTCCAAGGCTTCTTTCCGGTAGGTCCTGATGGTCGGCCCAGCCCGTTCTGGCGCAGGCGAGTGTTTATAGTGGCGCCATCTTGCATTGGCTCATGCTGCCCTCCCAGAGCTCATCTTTGACCCTAGAATCTAGAGTCCGGGTTGATAGGTGGTCTTCTGGACAGCATGTGGGTAGTTTTAAGCCACTCGGCGGCGGCTGAAAAATCCCAGCTTGGTGGCACCGGGCGGGGATTGAACTCGCGTCCTCCTGAACACGAGGCCGTTACTTTGACGACTCAGCCACCGCCTCCCCAAATTGTTATGTTACGGTGGGGTTTCGTTCGTTTATAACAGTTATAAACTTATTAAGCAGCGGTAGGTAACTATTTCCCCGGCAATTGACCACAGCAATGCTCAAAGTATTTGAGGAAACAAGGAAGAAATAGATCTATTGACTAAAGAAAGAAACACAGACGTATTGTGCATAAGTGAAACTTAGTTGTCTTCTGAAACTCCCAATGAACAAATTGTAATTCCTAACTACACAGTATACAGATGCGATAAAGGTAGGGGAGGCGGTGTATATAGATTGTGAAGGATATGTATAAGGCCACTCCTGCGGAATTTAACACTGTAAGGCCCCAGGGCGTGGAAGATGTGTGGGTGGCGGTGCAGAGCTACAATTTTCCTACTGTCATTGTTGGCTGCCTGTACCGACACCCCAAATTACATTCACACACATATGATTATATTAATGTTATTATTAGTTCTGTAAGTCTAAAAAATAAGTCGATGATAACGATGATCTTTTATCAAATAACAGTAAGTTGAAGCAAATCATCGCAAATGCAAAATTAACACAAGTAATTACTAAACATACAAAAATTACCCCAAGCTCTGCCACTCTGTTAGGCATAATTGTCACCAAAAAGTCTCAGTCTGTCATACACTGTGATGCAATGCCTTGCCCTGTGGCTGATCACGAATTAGTCACTGTAACGCTAACTTACAAAAGCCTAAACGACTCCCCACCAGACTTGTTCAAAGTAAGGGTTGAATACTACACCACTTCTCCTCCACAAACACACGAAAAAATGAAAACGCCATCAAGTGCTTTTTTCTCTTTTTTCTTTTCTTTCATTGATTCATTGAGTTTTCACATCTGTAGGAGTTTCATTTGATGTTGATGAAAGTTCAGCATGCAGCTTTTTTATTTATATTGCCATTGTGCGGAACTTTATTCTATGCATAAGGTATGTCCGGAAAAAAAACTGACCGAACGGGTAAATGTTATGAAAGAGATGGGAAGCAAAATGGGGTTCGATCCTTATGAGAAGAAAGTTTTATCTGCGAATTATTGGGTCTGGATTAAAGTCTTCTTCCACCTCTTCCGCTGCTTCCTCCTCTTCCTCCTTTTCTTCCCTCCACTTACCCTCTTCTAGGTTCTATCTGTACACCTCATATAGTTTCTCGTGGAAATAGTACAAGAATACACAGTCGTTCCACGCACAGCATGATGACGTCACACCTCATCTGACTTAAATCTCGGCTCCAGGGTTCCCATGAAAACAACAACAACTAAAAGTAAAGGGATGACTCATGTGACGAATATAATGCAAATAAAGGTAGCGAAAACAAAGAACCTGATGTTAAGGGCCAGTCTTATAGTCCGGTACAGCACGTTTGTAAGCTCCCAACCGAACACAAACACGACGAAAATTCCTTGTATAAAAAAGTTTTTTTTTTCCCTTACAGCAGAGGAGTCAGTTCAAGTGCATAAAAAAGGTAACAAATGTGAAAAAAACACTATACAAGGAATTTTCGTCGTGTTTTGTGTTTGGTTGGGGAGCTTACAAACGTGCTGTATGTTTACGAAAGCATGTCGTCGCCTCCTCTGGCAATGGCCGCGGCGACTCTGCAGTCGCCGCAGCCGTGAAAAAGCTCGCAGAGGGTTTAGGGTCGGGGAGCATAGTTAAACTTCTCCAACCGAACTTTACGACATACTAACAGGGCTGCGCCCCTCGACCTCATTCTAACCAGGGTGGCTACGCCCACCCCTTGGACATATATGTGACTTATTTCAGCAAGGAGGTATTTCTCGCAACACCGGCTGCAGCGTCGCAGCCGCCACCAGAGGAGGCTACGCGCTTTCGTAAACATTATCCCCTACTTGCAGGAGTAAAGTCCTTGACGTGGATTTTCAAAGCGTGTCCATGACTGTTAAAGGTTTGTAGAAAAGATATATGAAGAGATACTGATGTTTAATAAAGTAGGTAATGAGATACTGGCACGGACCTAAAACGAATCTTAACCCATTTCGGCGCCCGAGCTCACATACTTGACACGGTTTTAGTATGAGTTTTCGTTATTTCCAGGAGTATTTTATTGGTCCTAGTAGTAGTTTGATTCTGCTTCTGTACCATGAACCTGAAAACAATCTCATGAGAACCCAATTGGTCCCCTTTTTGGCCTTTGGAAATAGTTGATGAGGGAAGTGTCTGCCAATACTAACCAAGGAGTCTGCAAGAGGTCGGTGGGCGTATACAAGGCAGCTCCGTGAACCTGACCCCACCTAACGCCACTAGTCAATCCGACCTTTCATAATCTTCACCCATTACTAGTCCACTGCAGCATAGAGGCCTTCCCAACGTCCTCCACCTCTCCTAACCCCACCTAACCTAACCTAACCCCACTCTGATCTTCATAATCTTCACCCATTACTAGTCCACTGCAGCATAGAGGCCTTCCCAGCGTCCCACCTCTCCTAACCCCACCTATCTAAGCTAACCCCACTCTGACCTTCATAATCTTCACCCATTACTAGTCCACCGCAGCATAGAGGCCTTTCCCAGCGTCCTCCACCTCTCTAACCCCACCTAACCTTAGCTAACCCCACTCTGACCTTCATAATCTTCGGTCATGACTAGTCCACTGCAGCATAGAGGCCTTTCCCAACGTCCTCCACCTTTCTCTGTTTGATATTACTCCATCGTGCTTTGGCAAATACTCAACTTAATATAATCTTCATCTTCAGGGCATTGCTAGTCTACTGCAGAACAAAGGCCTTTCCCAACGTCCTCCACCTTTCTCTGATATTATACTCCATCGTGGTTTGGCAAATACTCAAACTTCATCTAATCTTCATCTTAAGGCCTTGCTAGTCCAATACAAAACAAAGGCCTTTCCCAACGTCCTACCTTTCCCTGATATTATACTCCATCGTGGTTTGGCAAATACTCAAACTTAATCTAATTTTCATCTTAAGGTCTTGCTATCAATACAAAACAAAGGCCTTTCCCAACGTCCTCCACCTGTCTATGTTAGGTGTTAGACTTCTTCATCCTGCTCTGGCAAATGCTCTAACTTTAGGGATTGACACTGTAAACTTCATATCGTCAGTCTATGGCAGAACAGAGGTCTCTCTCAATGGTCCATCTCTATTCCTTCACCTTTCTCTGTTTGATGTTAGATTACGCCATCCTGCTCCGGCAAATGCTCTAACTTAAGTGACTGCAATACTCTAATATTCACCATCTTAAGTTATTACTAGTCTATTACAAAGGCCTTTCCCAGTTGTCTGTTCCTCTGCCTTTCTCTGTTTGATGTTATATTACGCCATCCTGCTCCGGCAAATGCTCTAATGTAATCTACACCTGCTCGCCCTCTGCCCGCCCTGACGTGTACGTGTTCTGGGTCGTCACTGTTGCGTTGGCTGTCCTCCTGATGGTAGTTCTCCGCGTGCTGTGTCCCGCCGAGTCCATTTCTCGTTCTTGTTTGTTGTTAGATTATCTTTATTTTTTGTTTGTTACCTAATCCATGATGCTCTCTCTGTCTGTCTGTCTGTCCGTCTCTCTCTCTCTCTCTCTCTCTCTCTCTCTCTCTCTCTCTCTCTCTCTCTCTCTCTCTCTCTCTCTCTCTCTCTCTCTCTCTGCCCATACATACAAGCATATACATTCACACACACATGCATACACATACATACATTCACTCACACACAAACAAACATATTCTCCCAGTAGTTCCTCGCAGACATGCCCATTAGGAATTCAGTCGCCATGAGACAACAAGGAAGCACCTACTCTCTCTCAGTAAGGTGAACGGCCTCGAGCTCTTGTCATCCCAGCGGCAGAGTGTTGAGCTCGTCCCGCACTGGGCTGGCGTGGCGGCGAGGGCGGGTCTAAAGGCTCTGATAACGCTTTAGTAGAGATTGTGTTATTATTTCCGTGAGTTGTTGTATGAGCCGAGTGATAGTGTGACAAAGCTTCTACACCGGGGATGCCACAATACTGTATTTTATCATGATTTTAGTAAGTTTTAAACATGAGAAGAATTCCGAATGATGAACAAGTGAAGTCGTATAAAAGAATATATTATATAATATTGGTTTAAGCCATTTTTAAACATTAGATATCTTCCAATTGATTAACTAATGAAGCATAAATTTGTGTTTCTTCCAGGGTTTTAGTCATGGACTTCCAAATGATAAACAAGTGAAGTCGTATTAAAGAAGCTGGGTTTTTTTCATCGCTGTAGTAATTTTTAAGCTTGAATGGCCTTTGAAATGCACCTAGAGCCAACGAGTAAGTCAAGTAAGCGAAGAGGGAAAGAAAGAAAAAGAAAAGTAAAGCTCCTAGGCCTTCAAAATGATTTATTATGGAAGTCAAGTGAAATAAGCGGTGTTGTTCTTCATTGTTTCAGTCACATGTAAGCATACAAATGCACCTTACAAATGGACCCAGAAGTCACCGCCAGAACTCAAATAACCTCGAGAAAAGGAAGAATGAAAGCAAGTTCAGTGCTCCACCAACATCCTTCTCGTGGTGGTGAGGAGCGGGGCGCGTCACACCAACAGCCTCAAGTATGCCATGAGGGTGGCGGAGGGGGGGCAGGGCGGGGCAGGGGAGAGCAGCAACCATGTGTGTGTGTGTGTGTGTGTGTGTGCTGGGGTCTGTCACTGTTTACCCACTCATATAATAGCGTAGGGGCTTTTGGGGGCAGTGACCACCGATGTGTGTAGGCATGGGGGGCGTTTAGGCTATTTCCGGACGGGTAGAAAAAGATTAGTCAAAATGTGCTACTAACTAGCTAACAAACTAACTAACTAACTATATAACTAACACCACACACCTTTCAACCTCATACTCCTCTTTGTTATCACGGGAAAGGATGGAAAAGACGGAACGGAAGGAGGAAAGGAAAGGAAGAGGAGACGGGGAAGGAGGAAGAGAAGGGACGGGTGAAGGAGGGAAAGAAAGTGAATGAAGAAGGAAAGGAAAGGGGAAGGGACGGGAAGGAGGAGGGAAGGGATATGTGTGTGTTGAGGGGGAGTTTAGGTTCTTTGCTGGCGGGTTAGAAAAAAAGTTCGTCAGAATTTGCCAGTAACCAACAAACTAACGAACTAACTAACCAAAACTGACCTCTGTCTGAAGTTCATCTCCCTTTTGGCCACTCCTCTGAACTCTTTTTTAAAATTTTAAATAAGGGCAGTGTTTAGCGTTTTTTTCTCATTATTGCTATTATTTATTTTCTCCTTGAGCTGCTTCCTTCACTGTGAAAAAATAACACCTTCACACCTTCAAAATTCACATTCCTCTATCCTCACCTTCACGCGTCATACTCCTCCTATATCTAACACCACGCCACATATTCCTCTTCTCTTTAACACTTATAGTCTTAAACATTTCAGGGCTCACACACCCACATTTGGTAAGGCTTTCGTAGAGGTTGTTATGTTAGTATTTCCATGAGTAAAGAGCCTAGTTATACTTTGATAGGCCTTCTGCATCATGAACGTAAAAATAACACCCATGAGAACCCGACTAATCTCCTTTGTGGCCTTGAGAAATATTGATTGTGAGAGGTGAAAGCGTTTGGTAAAGGTTGTAGGCATTTCCATGGGTAGTGTTATGGACGTAGAGATAGTTTGACAAGGTTTCCGCACCATGAACGTGAAAAAACAACAACTCATGAGAACGTGACTAATCTCCTTTGTGGCCTTGGGAAATTTGTTGCAGCTGAGAATACACGCCTCAAACATCAATAACAACATGACGCAGCAGTCCACGGCCGCCAGAGGAGTGAATGCGTCAGTGTGTTAGTAAAGCCGGTATTTCACGGGAACGATTTTGCTCGGGACCCAGACCTTCGGGCGGTGACTTTCGCGCAGCTGCTGTGCGAACATGACATGCACTAATCACACGAGGATGCTACGTTTGATGGGCACCTGGCGATCTTGGTCTTGACCTTGACTTTCAGGGACCGTATACCTACTTTCAATTAGAAATAAATGTTGATTAATTTCTGTCAGTCATATTATGTTTTAGTATAGTTATTCGTACACGAAAACAAAATGCATTTACTTTAAATTCACACCCTTCCTTCCTCCCATCCTCACCTCACCTAGATGAATGAGATGAATTTGAGAGTCGCTCAGTTAGTACAAATACTGCTGGAGATTTAAATGTAATAGTTAACAGTTTTAAAGACAGAGAAATCAGAAGGTGAATGAATCACAAGTGCTCACGAGTAGTATTGTGGAGCGACAACATTGGATTGCAAGAGACTTATCAGAAACTAAACAGGAATAACTACGATATATTCAAAGTCCCTCCCTACCTATAACTACTCTAAGTAGTATAAGTAGAGAGAGGAGAGGAGAGGAGAGCAGAGAGCGAGAGCGAAGTCATTGAGGTGGGAGGAGCATTTGAACCAGCCGGCCAATCAGGGTAGAGTGAGACGAGCGGCGGGCTGCCTGCGCAGCAGAAAAATAGCTCCAGCCAACCCGTTCTAGTACCCCCTCTGGTTCATGAGCACGAGTCCACTCCGTGACTTTTGTTCACGGAAGAGGCATGCTGCACCAAAAGCATCCTCGTGAAATACCGGCTTAAAGGAATCCAGTGCAACCGTCGCCAGGCTGATCCGACACCCACGAGGGATCAGGTGTTTACAAATATTAGTTCGTGCCGAGCAGTGAACCTTCCCGCCCTGACTCACCACAATGCTAACACGCTGAATCTGTTGATCTCCGGCGCACGCACGAACACTTGCAACGAGGAGGGCAACGGGGCGGAGGACAAGCTAAGAGAGACATGAAGGGAAGGAAAGAGGGAGAAGGGGAAGGGAAATTAAGAAGGGAGGGAGGAAGGAGGGAGAGAGGGGAAAGGATCACTCTTGCAATGGGAAGGAAAAAGTAACGAAGGACAAGCTAATAGACAAATGAAGGGTTAGGAAAGGATGGTTTGAGGGGAAGGGAAGGCAAGGGGGAGGAGGGATGGTAAGGGAAAAAGGGAGGGTAAGGGAAAGGAAGGAGGGAGAGGAAGGAACGGGAAATGAAAGGCAAGGAAGAGGAAGGAAGATTAGAAGGGACGGACGGCGGGCGAGGAAGGGACGGGGAAGGAGCGGTAAGAAAGAAGGAACAGGAGAAAGAGGAATGAACGGGGAAAAAAAGGGAGGAGGAGAGAGAATGGACGGGAAGGAAGGAGAGGCACGTCAAGGAAGGGGAAAGGAAAGAGGGAAGTAAAGACGGGAAGAGCCAGAGGAAGGAGGGAGGGGGAAGGAGAGAAATGAAGAAACGGGGAAAGAATGAAAGGGAAAGGAAGAGAGAGAGAGACAGAGAAGGGGGAAATAAGGTATGGGAAGGAGAGAAAGGAAGGGAGAGAGACAGGGAAGGAGGGATAAGAATGGAGGGGAAGGAGGAAGAAGTAGAAGGAAAGGGGCTAAGAAGAAGGGAAGGGAATAAGGGAAGGAGAACACTTGCAGGCCGCGTGTTCCCTCGAGGGGCTGAACAGAGGGAGAGAGAATGAAAACAGCGGACTAGGAAGTGGGCGAAAGACATTACACCACGACTAAAAAAGAGGTGAGCTGCATTTCAACGAGTGAGAGGACGGCATCAGAGAACGAGGATATGGACACGACGACACGCTTGTTGAGAAAGGAAGGAACGCAAGTGACTAGGAGGATGAAATGGCTGACAAAATTAGGGAAGGGAAGGGGAAAGAAGGGAAAGAATTAAGCCCGTTCACACTGTGCCGACTCTGGGCCACGACTACCCACGACTCCTGAGTACACGAGGTCTTGGGTGTTGATGTGAAAGGGTCAGGCATGTCTGGAAAGAGGTCTTGAAACGGTCGCCGAATGCTGCGCCGACGTCGTGAGGGAGTCTGGAGTCGTGAGGGTTAGCGCGAAAAAGTATTCCATGCTAAACTTTCGACAAGAGTCCGCAGAGACTGGACCAACCGTCATTTCCGGTTGAGGTCTGATGGAGGTCTGAGGCAGTCGTCAAGACAGTTGTCAACAGTCTTGGCTTGTCTTGAGACAGTCGTGACGACTGTCTTGGCCATTTTCAAATTTTTACAGTTTCTTGTCGGCACATTCGTCGTTGCCGACTACTTAAGAATGATGAGGGACTGTCGTGACGACAGTCTTCGCCTAATGAAGGACGTTCGTGACGAATGTCTGCTCAGAAATATTGGCTAACACTGCCGCCATCAAGAAATTTATCTTTTCAGTTTGCAGTCACAAGCACAATACAACTGGGCATGGTTACGTTTCGCTGGCACAAATTTGGGAGCCGCACAGCACGCACGCACTCCAGCTGCCTCTCTTG
>NC_066522.1:1174730-1200049 GCF_024679095.1 Eriocheir sinensis | reverse complement strand
AGCTCAGGGGCTTAAAAAAATAAAAAAAACACTAATGAAAAAAAAAGCACTCTACTTACTGCCCCTAAAAAGATTAGAGAGGAGCGGCCGCAAGAGAAGTCAATTTCGGGAGGAGAGGTGTCCTGATCCCCTCCTCTTGAAAGAGTTCAAGTCGTAGGCAGGAGGAACTACAGATGAAGGAAGATTTTTCAGAGTTTACCAGCGTAAGGGATGAAAGAGTGAAGATGCTGGTTAACTCTTGCATAAGGGGTTTGGACAGTATAGGGATGAGCTTGAGTAGAAAGTCGTGTGTGGCGAGGCCGCGGGAGGGAAGTGGCATGCAGTTAGCAAGTTCAGAAGAGCAGTCAGCGTGAAAATATCGATAGAAGATAGAAAGAGAGGCAACACGGCGGCGGAATTTAAGAGGTAAAAGACTATCAGTAAGAGATGGAGAGCTGATGAGACGAAAAGCCGTAGACTCCACTCTGTCCAGAAGAGCTGTGTGAGTGGAGCCCCCCCACACGTGAGATGCATACTGCATACGAGGGCGGACAAGGCCCCTGTATATTGATAGCAACTGTGCGGGGAGAAGAACTGGCGGAGACGATACAGAACGCCCAACCTTGAGAAAGCTGATTTGGTGAGAGAGGAGATGTGAAGTTTCCAGTTAAGATTTTGAGTTAAGGATAGACCGAGGATATTTAGTGTTGAAGAAGGTGACAACTGAGTGTTGTCGAAGAATAGGGGATATATGTTTAGAAGATTGTGTCGACTTGATAGGTGGAGAAATTGAGGTTTTGAGGCACTGAGGGACACATGGTTCCTTTTACCCCAGTCGGAAATAATAGCAAGGTCTGAGGTTAAGCGTTATGCATTTTCCAGTCTGGAGTCATGTAATTCCTGTTGAAAGAGTCATCTATTGAAAGAAGTTGAATAATGCAGGGTGGAGTCGTCAGCGTATGAATGGATCGGACAGTTTGTTATAGAAAGAAGATCATTGATGAATAACAGGAAGAGAGTGGGTGATAGGGCAGAGCCCTGTGGAACACCACTGTTGATTGGTTTAGGGGAAGAACAGTGATCGTCTACCACCGCAGAGATAGAACGGCCGGAAAGGAAACTGGAGATAAAGGAAGAGAGAGAGGGATAGAATCCGAAAGAGGGCAGTTTAGAAAGCAAAGAATTGTGCCAGACTCTATCGAAAGCTTTCGATATGTTTAGCGCAACTGAGAAAGTTTCACCGAAACGGCTAAGAGAGGATGACCAAGAATCAGTAAAGAGAGTAAGAAGATCGCCAGTAGAACACCCCTTGCGTGACCCATACTGGCGATCAGATAGAAGATCAGAAGTGGAAAAGTGGTTTTGAATCTTCCGGTTAAGGATAGATTCAAAAGCTTTAGATAGGCAGGAAAGTAAAGCTATAGGACGGTAGTTTGTGGGATTGGAACGGTCACCCTTCTTAGGCACAGGCTGTATGAAGGCGTACTTCAAACAGTAAGGAAAGGTAGATGTTGACAGGCAGAGGCGAAAAAGTTTGAGGCTAGAGAGGCCACAGAAAACATAATTCCCAAGAATCTTAATAACAGGCATAAAGGAGTCAGAGGGGGGATGAGTAGGAGGAATATGCCCATGATTGTGGTGGCTGTGGTGATGGTGGTGGTGGTAATTGTGATGGGGTGGTAGTGATGATGGTGGTGATGGAGGTGGTGGTGATGGTGGTGGTGGTGATTGTGATGGGGTGGTAGTGATGATGGTGCTGATGGAGGTGGTGGTGATGGTGGTTGTGGTGGTGGTAGTGGTAATGGTGGAGGTGGTGGTGATAGTGGTGGTGATGATGGTGGTAATGGTGGTGATGATGGTTGTGGTAGTTGTGGTGGTGGTGGTGAAGATGATGGTGGTGGTGGTGGTGTTGATGATAGTGGTGGTGGTGACGGTGGTGGTGGTGATGGTGGTGGTGAAGGTTGTGGTGGTGGTGGTGGTGGTGGCGATGATGGTGGTGGTGATGGTGGCGGTGATTGTGGTGGTTGTGGCGTGATGGTGAATGTAGTGGTGGTTGTGGTGCTGTTGGTGATGTGGTGATGGTGGTGGTGGTGGTGGTTATTGTGGTGGTGGTGAAGGTAGTGGGGGTGGTGGTGATGATGGTGGTGATGGACGTGGTGATAATGGTGGTGGTGGTGATGATGATGATGGTGATGAGATGGTGGTGGTGGTAGTGGACGTGGTGGTGGTGGTGGTGGTGGTGACGATTGTGATGGTGGTGATGGTGGTACGTGGTGGTAGGTAGAACTTCAGTTTTATTAAAACTGTTTAAACCTTTTCGGAAGCTCTGAAAAAAAAATATATATATATATATATATATATATATATATATATATATAATATATATATATATATATATATATATATATATATATATATATATATATATATATATATATATATATATATATATATATATATATATATATATATATATATATATATATATGTGTGTGTGTGTATGTGTGTGCACACAGTCACATTCAAATAAGTAAATGCTGTCGCCATGCTACGAAACATGCGCCAAATTTTATGACCGTGCCCGAGTGCCCGTGGGCGTACCTGCCGTTTCAGTCCAGTGTCAGGAGATCAAGTGAACGAGGAGGAAGCGCACGATGACACCCGAGTGGAATGACTAAATGCTGTGGGTTTCATCAACAAACAGCTGACCAAGGTTAGGAGAATATTGTGGCCGTCTTCATAATCGTATTGATGAGATATATGATAAAAGAGTAGTTGCAGCTTTTAGTGTTTATTTTTTCTTATAGTAAGGTACCCAGCAGCCTTCCTTAACCCCACCCACAGCAGTGCCCTGGCGTCGCGTCCCTTCTGTCCACCTAAGTCATCCCACTAGTTTATTATAACATTCCCACTCTGCCCACGACTATAATTTATGCTGTTGGAAACGTACGTAAATGTACATTGTTCTCTACTCCAGAAATACGTCTTAACTTTTTTTTTCAGGAGTAGGCTACCGGTATAAAGAATATTTTGCGAGTTAGCCTACTGTTATGTTCACTCGTGTTTGATATCGTCCAGCATCCAATGTTGATATGGCTATATTTACAGTGCTGTAAAATATGAGGCAGTAATAAGTAAGCATAACATAATTAGGCTATCTCGCTGTATACATAAATTACGCATAGCCTACTCCTTTAGGAAACTCTCTCTCTCTCTCTCTCTCTCTCTCTCTCTCTCTCTCTCTCTCTCTCTCTCTCTCACACACACACACACACACACATATTAATATTTTATTTCAACCTTATTAGGCTAGCTTTCTACGTTTGTACTTATCCCGTAAACTTCCATATTTCTATATCTACAATACTTTAACGTGGGAGACGATGTGTGTGTGTGTGTGTGTGTGTGTGTGTGTGTGTCTGAGAGAGAGAGAGAGAGAGAGAGAGAGAGAGAGAGAGAGAGAGAGTTTTTTCAAGAGTAGGCTACCAATAGTTTGTGTATATAGCGAATTAACAACCTACTGTTTTACTTATATATTGTTGTTTTTATATGCCTTTTTTTCTCATTTTCCTTTATGTTATCGTAATGTTTCTTATTTTCTCAGTGTGGCTGTATTTCAGGCTACTGCAAATTAGTTGTAAGAATATAACTAGCTACATAATATTCATGTAACTGTATTACAGGAGTAATGGTGACGGTGTTGACCCGGGACACAACTGACGTTTGAGTGGCTTACAAGAACTCTATATATAAGGTTACACAAATATGATACGTTTTTTGTAGGTAAGTACTTTGCACTTGAATTGATGTAAAATGAATAACGATAAATTCATAAATAATGATAAACATTTCAAATATAGCAATTATATTTAATTATTTTTTTGTACCAGGATATAATGCCGTGATATGCTAACCAATCAAGGCTAGTTTACTGTGAGATTTTATACTTTGTTTCTTTCTTCCTTTGTTTTAACATTTTTCTACTTTCTGTACAATATGAGATTTGTATGCATGCTAAATTGAGTCAGTAATGTAATTCAAAATATGTTTCTCATCGATTCATTGCCAACCATGACATGTCTAACACTTTTCTTTTACCATTTACAATCTCTTACCATTTATTATTTTCTATAATTACTATTAATATCCTCAGATTGTGGCCTGCAGTTTGCTGTGCTGCTTCTACCATCTCTTTTTAGGGAGGTGGTGGCTGAGTGGTAGCGTGCTGGGCCCACATTCACCGCGTGAAGGACGGCGCGGGTTCGAATCCCCACGCTACCACTTCGGATTTTTCAGTCACCGCCGAGTGGCTTAAAACTACCCACATGCTGTCCTGAAGACCACCCATCAACCCGGACTCTAGAGGAAACCGTCCAAGTGAATCAAGAACGAGTTCCGGGGGGCAGCATGAGCCAAGAGAAGATGACGCCACTATAAACACTTGCCTGCGCCAAGACGGGCTGGGGCCGACTGCCATCTAGGCCCCTCAAGAAAAAGCCTACCGGCTCTATAGGCGTACACGTAAAAAAAAATGTACTAGTTCATTACAGGAGAAATTTTAACAACTTTTTTTGTCATTATCCGTCCTTAACCTTTAATATTTAAAATGTTGCCAACTAGAAATCTTTTGAAATTATTAGTTTTACAATTGCTGGACCTATTGTTTTCAGAGTAATAATACAAATAGATTATTTATTTTCATTTATGTCATTCTTGCTCAAGTTTTCAGGATATAAGTTTAGTGACAAAATAAAACTTCATACATTTTTGTGTCTCATGTCAAGCCTCAGGTGTAGAATTTGTCCCCTCGGTTCATATCGGAAAAAACAAATATTTTAATTGGATAAAAAAAAAAAAATCCATGTACTGCATATATACAGTGTGTCGGAAAAAAAAACTGTGCAGAGGGGATGGTTTAAGTAAAGTTTAAATGAAATTGAAGTTTCACGTGCCATCACAACCACCACCACGATCACCACAACCACCACCACTACCGTCTTCACCATCACCACCGCCATCACCACCACCACCATCACAATCATCACCACCACCATCACCACCACCACCACCACCATAATCACCACCACCACCGCCACCATCACCATCACCACCACAACCACCACCACCGCCATCACCACCACCACCACCACCACAACCATCACCACCACCACCACCATAATCACCACCACCACCGCCACCATCATCATCACCACCATAACTACCACCACCATCACCAACATCATCACCATCATCACCACCATCAACATCACCAACATCATCACCACCATCACCACCTCTACCACCACCATCACCATCATGGTGGTGGTGGTGGTGATGATGGTGGTGGTGTTGTGGTGTTAGTGTGGTGTTGGTGGTGGTGGTGATGCTGGTGGTGGTGGTATGGTGGTGGTGGTGGTGGTGGGTAATTGGTAGTGGTAGTAGTGGTGGTAATGGGTGGTGGTATGGTGGTGGTGGTGAAGTAATGTGGTGGAGGTGGCGGTGGTTTGGTGGTGGTGGTAGTGGTTGTGTTTTTTTTGGGAGGGGTTGTGGTGGTGGTGGTGGTGGTGATATGGTGGTGGTTGTGGTGGTGGTGGTGGTGGTACTGGTGGTGGTGGTGGTAGTACTGGTGGTGGTGGTGATAGTAGTAGTAGTGGTGATGGTGGTTGTATGGTGGTGGTGGTGGTGGTGGTACGGTGGTGCTGGTGGTGGTGATATGGTGGTGGTGATATGGTGGTGGTGATGATGATGGTGATGATGCCGGTGGTGGTGGTGGTGGTGATGATGATGGTGTTGGTGGTGGTGATGGTGGTGGTGGTGGTGGTGATGATGGTGGTGGTGGCGGTGGTGGTGGTGATGATGATGGTGATGGTGGTTGTGGAGATGATGGTGGAAATGGTGGTGATGATGATGGTGATGGTGGTTGTGGAGATGATGGTGGTGATGGTGGTGATGGTGGTGGTAGAGGTGGTGATGGTGGTGATGATGTTGGTGATGTTGATGGTGGTGATGATGTTGGTGATGGAGGTGGTGGTTATGGTGGTGATGATGATGGTGGCGGTGGTGGTGGTGATAATGGTGGTGGTGGTGGTGTTGGTGGTGATGATGGTGGTGGTGGTGGTGATGGTGGTGGTGATGTTGGTGGTGATGGTTGTGATGGTGGTGATGGTGGTGGTGGTGGCACTGATGGTGGTGGTGGTGGTATATAATCATCTAGAACAGTGTTGTCCAAATTGGGGTCCGCGTACCCCTCGGGGTACGCAGCATAGATCAAAGGGGTACGTGAAAAGACGATGAACACACACACACACACACACACACACACACACATTATCATTGCAGAAACTTCCCATGTTCTATGAAGGAAAAGAGAGAGGGACGGTTGGTTAACTCGGAAGGACGCGTTTTGTACGTGTACGTAAATATAATGTAATGTAATGCAAATATGATATATATAATTGACTTAAGTCAGCCATAGGGGGTTCGTAACAGTGGGAGAATGTAATAAAGGGTACAATAGGCGAAAAAGTTTGGACAGCACTGATCTAGAATACCCTTTCACAGGGTATTCTCTGCGTTGAATATACCCCTGGGTAAGGGTATAGGAATCATACGTTATACTCTTGGCAAGGGTATACTGTAAAAGGCATATCAGAGGTTTTTATACCGAAATAGGGTACACTATAATAGACACCTTATATACCCTTTTATACCTTTAATTTATTATAGTGAATACACGTAAAAGTACCACATACGAAAGTTGTGAAAAATGAAGATAGGCGATTAGGATAAAAACAGCATGAAATAAAACTAAAGGATAATAGTCAGAATGAGAGAGAGAGAGAGAGAGAGAGAGAGAGAGAGAGAGAGAGAGAGAGAGAGAGAGAGAGAGAGAGAGAGAGAGAGAGAGAGAGAGAGAAATCATAGTAATGAGTGGTAGGGAGTTAACAGAAAATATGGATGAAAAAGGAAAAAAATTAGAGTAAAGAAAAACGAAAGAGGGACTTATGAAGGAAAAACAAATATAACATTGTATGACGCAGAGAGAGAAAACAACATCAACAACAATGTGAGGGCAGTGAGAAGCAGGGAGAGTGAGTATGTGAGACGAAGAATGGAGCAGGGGAGTGAGCGAGGGCCTCTCCTTCCTCCTTACTTCTCTTCCCCTCCAGACACCTTCAATCAAAAATCAAAACACATCCCACTTGAGCTTCCTTAAAATGCGGGAGAGTGTCGAGGAGAGTGGCAAGCCGTGTGTGGGGGAGAGGAACCAGAGGAGAAGCAGAGGAGTAGGAGGAGGAGGAGGAGGAGGCGTAGAAAAGCAGGAAAGTAACAGTGTAAACTTCAAAAAGGTCTTTTCAGTTTGTTGTTGTTCTTGTTGCTGTTTTTCATTTTATTGTCGTTATTGTTCTTTTTGTTAATGGTACTGTTAGTATTGTTCTTGTTGCTGTGGCTTCTGTGATGTAATTATTCTATATATACTCTCTCTCTCTCTCTCTCTCTCTCTCTCTCTCTCTCTCTCTCTCTCTCTCTCTCTCTCTCTCTCTCTCGAGAGAGAGAGAGAGAGAGAGAGAGAGAGAGAGAGAGAGAGATTAGCGAGGAGTGCTGAACGAATTCTCGTCAGGCGTGGAACATTTTCATTTTTAATCTCTCTCTCTCTCTCTCTCTCTCTCTCTCTCTCTCTCTCTCTCTCTCTCTCTCTCTCTCTCTCTCTCTCTCTCTTTCCGCCCTCCCAGGCAAGATAATCCCCAACAAGCACCAAATTCCCATCACACTCGCGGCCTCAAACCAACTCGCCCGTTTCGTCCTGTTCCAATTTGATTCCAATTTCACTTATGAGGCCGTAAAATTGTGGCTGGCGCTGTGGCTATCCCGCTCACTCCTCCGCTGCTATAAAGCCATCCTTGCCCTTCTTTCTTACTTCTCCTCCTCTCCCTTGATTTTCCTTTCACTCCTCCACCCCCCCCTCTAAATCTCTCCTCTTTTCTTCTTCCTCCTCTTTCTCTTCCTCCTGTTCTTTCTCTTTCTTGGCGACCACGCCCACATCCACCTCGCTTTTCATTTCTTTTTCTTTTTCCTTCCTTCCTTCTCTACTTTCTTCACCAACCCGCGCCACGCCCTTGTACCTCATCTCTCTTCACACCCACGATTTTTCGCTTCCTTCCACCACACCCACTTCGAGACCTACTTTCGTGCCCTCTTGCATGCCTCGCCTGTTTGGTGCTTTCCCCACCCTAACACTAGCCTCAATTTCCCCCTCTTTCGACCTCCTCCTCCTCACACCCACCACCACCACCCAACCATTCCCCTCCTCCCCTCACACTCCCACGGCACCTCAGGGGAACATAAGGGTGGCGCACAAATTTCTCTCTCAACAACTTCGGTGCTGCAAGACGCCCACGGCAATCTTCGCAGCCACCGTCATGTGATATTTTATGTATTTATTTATTTGTTTCCACCTACTTCTCCTTCTCCTCCTCCTCCTCCTGGAGGTAGTGATTGTGGCGGCGGTGATGGTTGTTGTTGCTGTTGGTGTTGGTAGTGGTGGAGTTGGTGTTGGTTTTGTTGTTGTTGTTGTTGGTGTGTGTGTGGGGGGGGGGGGGGGGGCGGTGCCGTGATCTCCTGGGAGCACGCACGGGCTTTGGGCAGACTCAACACCTAACTTATGTGAAAAGATAATATATGTTATGAATAAAAGTAAATCTCGTGGATTATGCAGGCATGCTTTCCTCTCTCTCTCTCTCTCTCTCTCTCTCTCTCTCTCTCTCTCTCTCTCTCTCTCTTTTTTACACTATTACACAATATAGGAGTGCTACATAATCAATTAAGTACAGATAGCACTATAGGCCAAAGGCAGCTTCATTACAGCCGCCTATCTTAAGGCCTGCCTTGTGTCTTTTCACCCACGTCGACCTGCCATTAGCCACTGGTGCGCACACTCCTTGAAGCCTTGTAGAGTCACGCCCTCAAGGTTCTGCTGCGAGGCAAGGAGAGTGTTCCACAAGCCGACGTAGGTGTACAGGAACTGCCGCTGGTAGTGCCATGTCCTGCTGCGGCGCTGGAGCAGTTCTTCGGGGGCAGACGCTACTGCCCGAGTGGTGACCAGGTTCCGGCAGCGTTGCTGGTACAGCTCCTAGAGGTGAGGCTGCCTCAGTTGTTGCACCTTGAGCTTGTTTAGGTCACCCACTATCAGCACGTTCTCACACCGATTGGCTGTCATCATCGTGTCTACGTTTTCTTCCAAGTAATTGAGAAGCACATCCCCCTGGGAAGGGGGGCGATAACAGCCAATACACAGAACACTGTTTGAGTTTTTGTCACTTATTTTCAACACTAATATTTCTATTTCCCTGCACGTTCAGTGTGTCCTTGTAGCCGAAGGCCACGCCCCCGCCTTGGGTGGAGCGGTCTTTCCTCACCCAGAGGGAATACCCATTCACCCGAGCGTAATTGGCCGGCACACTATTGTCTAGAAAGGTCTCACACACGAACACCACATCCACTCGCTGTTTTAAAACACTGTGGGTTAGCTCCCCGATGTTGGTGTGGAACCCCCTGAGGTTGACCGACACAATTTTAAGCTCACTAAGCACTGCACTGTGGACCCGGCGGCGAGTACCGGTAGGCGGCACCATGGTGAGCTGGGTGCGTGGGTGGCAAGACTTGCAGGTAGGGCGGGTACACAGGTAGCTGTGGAGGCCCAATCAGCTGTTGCTGAACCCTGGAGTGGTGTGGCTGTGGGTTCCAGGCAACACTTCTGAGGGCGAACAGTGTTTCCTGGCTGCTCTGCCGGACTGCCTGAATAAGTTCCTGCTGCCTCCGGTCAGCAAGTCTCACGCTGCAGGTAGAGGCGGTGTGCGAGCGCCCCTGGCAGTAATCACACCCGCCTGGACGCCGAGGTTCCTGGCGTGTTGCCGCGTGTGGCTGGCTCCCCTCAAATCGCGGCGGAAGTCTGTACGCGGCAGAAGATCTGGGCGATCCTGAGCCCCTCTTCCTCTCCTTGTTTCAGCGCCCGGGGGGTTGCCGTCTCGTCCCTTCTGGTGCAGGTGCTTGAAGTTGAGACGAGGAGCTGGATGAATTGGAGGGTGAGAGAGGAGTGGGTTGCTGTGGGAGGGTGAGTTCAGGTTCAGAGGTAGGGATAGGGCTGTGGGTGGAGGGTGGTGTGGAAGGATCTGGGTGGTAGGAGGGTGATGTGGGAGGATCTGGGCATTGGGAGGCTGGGGGGGGAGGAGCAGGGTGGGTGGAGGTTGATGGAGCTGGAGGCTGGTGAGGGAGGGTCTGGTTGGTGGGAGGGTGGTAGTGGAGGGTCCGGGTGGTGGGAGGGTGGTGTGGGAGTAGCTGGAAGGTGGGAGGCTGGTGAGGGAGGAGCTGGGTGATGAGAAGCTGGTGCGGGAGGTTCTGAATTGGGGAGACGGGAGGGAGATTGAGTACTAGGAGGAGTAACAAGGGGGGGAGAGAGTGGTAGGGGGAGGAGGATGAAGAGGGCTTAGATTTGCTCCGTTTTCCTTTTCTTGGGTTGGGAGTGGTGTGGATGGAGGTGGAGGCGGGGAGGTACTTTCACCTGTCGTGGAATTTTTTACCTCACTGGTGAGCGTATCTCCGTTATCCTCAAAGATGGCGGCTCCTACCTCAGCCTCGATCTTGTGGGGTTTGGCTGAATACGCCACTGTTCTCTGCACGATGTCTTCACTTGCGTGTGTTACCAGGAGAGTGTCAATTATAGACAGGGCCTCTACCAGTACACACCTCTTTTCAGCGAGCCCAGCCGTAACTGACCTGTAGTTAGTCAGGTGGTTCTTCAAAGAAGCCAGTTCCCGCCGAAGGCTTCGTGCCACCTGCAGGAGGTCGCCCTTCTCCAAGGTGTCCAGGTCGTCCTCGTACAGCTCCTCAGCTGGGTCCGTGGGTGGGTGGTGTGCAGGGGATGTGGGTGTGTCTTGAGAGTAGGGCGTCACAGGGTCGTTAATCCCCGCGTGGGCTCGGAGCTGTCCAGTGTTGCCACACCTGTACTCTGCCGCCCCGCCCAGGCACGCACGTGGCAGATGTTTGCACAGTTCTCCGTTGTGCAGTTTTTGTCTGTTTGTTGAGAGGCTTTACGGCCACAAACTGCGCACCAACAGGCAGGTCTGTGCCCGCCGAGCCCTTTGGGTCTTTCAAAGGCGCCCAAAACATTTATTTATGTAGATGTCTTCCATCTTGTAAGGGTGTCTGTCATTATCAATGCACATCGCTTTACATTTAGGGATGTTGAATCTAAGCAGCCATATTTTGGACCATTCCATCAGTTTGTTGATGTCTTCTTGTATGGTGTTCTTTTCTGCAATTGTGCTGCTTTTGCCATATAATTTTGTATCATCTGCAAAGAGTTTGCATTGTGAAGTAATGTTGCTTGTGAGGTCATTTATGTAGAGCAAGGGTCCCAGTACGGAGCCCTGGGGTACTCCACTGGTTACCCTGGCTGGAGCGGACAAGGCTCCATTCACCCTCACCTTCTGGACTCTGTTTGCGAGGAAGTCCTCAATCCAGCTGAGCATGTGTCCCTTAACACCAGTTTGGTGGAGCTTGTGGATGAGTCTCTTGTGTGGCACAGTGTCAAAAGCTTTTTCAAAGTCAAAATATATTCTCTCTCTCTCTCTCTCTCTCTCTCCCCCCCACCATGCAAAGGACATTGCTAAATCAGAAGGTGTTTAGCGTCGGGCAACAAAAATGATCCCTTCCTTGCGCAACAAATCTTACGAAGAAAGGCTTTCCACCCTTAACATGTTCTCTCATGAGAAACGTCGCCTCAGAGGAAAACTGATCGAATGTTTTAAAATACTTAATGGTTTCACGAATGTAGACAGATCAACATTGCTTATGATCGATGACACTTTGCGTACGAGGAACAATGGCGTAAAACTCAAATGTAGACAAGTAAATTCAGACTGCACCAAATTTTTCTTCACCAACGTTGTAGTGCGAGAATGGAATAAGTTCTCACCTTCAGTGGTCCAGTGTAACACGATTGACTCCTTTAAAAACAAGCTCGACCGTCACTTCCTTCAACTTAATATTAACTAGAGTTGAAATGCAACATTTTGGAGCCATCTGATTAATGTAGAATCATGATTTAGCTAGTCTGGACCATGGGGCCTGTGTGGTCTGATTTTCTATGTAAATCTGTGTAAATCTCTATCTCTCTCTCTCTCTCTCTCTCTCTCTCTGAAAATAAACACAGTATAACGTGAAAAATAAAGTACACTATCACGGTATTTTTGTGTATGCTTGGTATCCGATACTCTCTCACTACTGGGCTGACAGAGGCCCATCCGTCACATCCTGCCGAGAGTCGAACCCAGGACTGCTCGACTTAGAACTCCTTTCTTATAGTTAATACTTTCTTCATCTTCCTTTCCATTGCACGTCGTTTTCTGATCCTCTTACCTGTCTAGTTAAAGGTGCCCCGGGGCTTTCTGCGTGTCTGGGTGACATGCTGCCTCTCGCTCTAAGCTGTATTGCGTGACCTCCTTTCCACCTACCTTGATTAATCCCAGTCCCGTGTGCACCCTCAGCAAAGCAGGCCTCTTATTGGAAAACCTTGACCCCAGTACGTCTGCTTCTACATGAAAATTAATCTCGACGCAAGGCTTTTATGTTTTCAACGTTGGGCGGGATTATTTGATGTAGCTTTGAAATGATCTCTCGAAGATCAGACATTTCCAATAAAAGGTTATATGCCAGATCCCCCTAATTATAATTGCTGATTTACATTAAAATGATGCATCATTCTAAATGAAAGATTAATGTACTCTGAAGCTGATAATGCTTTAGATAGAACTAGACTTTTATACCGTGATTTTCAGGTCTTTAATTTGATTTAGTCATATAAACATTAAAAAGTCTTTTCCATTTACTTTCAACGTATTTGTGACATATTTTAAGTGAAAAAGAATGAGAAATACAGAAATACAGAAAAAAAGTTACCACTGACTGATTGAATTCAATTACCAATCTGCAACAAACTAAACAGGGTTATACGTGTACACCACACACGCGAGGTAAAGCTACCTTCTCTAAGGGGATACACTGCTTCCCTCCACATTAATCCGTGCCCTGGGCCGGCGGGAGGGAGCACTGGAGACCTCCCCGTCCATCAATAACAACTTACGCTGCACAACATTTACCGTAACAAACGACCCGACCCGCGCCGACCACACCCTCGCTGACCACGCCCACTACTACCACCACCACTACTACCGTCATCATTATCTCCACCGCCATCCCCTACACAGGCTTACTATTATCATAACACAACCCAATCATCATCATCACTCCCTCACGCTACTCTCAGCAATTTTACTTCAATCACCTCGCAAGCACATCCCCTCCCCCCCCACACACACACACTACCTGAATCCCCACCGAAGTGTACCATTACAACCACACGACACTTCTATCTCCAACAACAACACCGCAACCGGGGAAAGCAGTGGCTGAGTGGATACAGTGAGGGCGCTTAGTCCAAGAGGACGCAGGTTCGTGTCCCGTCAGAAGCCACAAGATGGGATTTTTCAGTCACCGCCTGGTGGTCTAAGACTACACGCATGCTGTCTTGAAGACCACATATCTGCCCCGGACTTTAGATTCTCTCTCTAAAAAAAGATAATTAAAGATGAGCTCCGGGGGGGCAACATGAACTAAGCAAGGTGGTGCAATTCTAAACACTTGTCTGCGCCAGAACGGGCTGGGGCCAAACGTCAGGCCCCACCACGAAAGCCTACTGGCGACATAAGACATACGTAAAAAAAAAAAAAACACCATAAAAGTCAACCATCACAGCCGCACACATACAGCTAAAGTTCAATACTAGTTCATTCAACGTCATCAGAATTCGGAGAAGCTTATCACCTTTCCCCTACCATTATACAGGCTCGCCACCATCACCGCTACGACACCACAAGACCACCACAAGTTTTAAATATTCGACATGAAACATCCTCCCCCCTTCCGTAACCGACAGGGTCTCCCCTAGCACTACGACCATCAGTAACAGGCACCACCTCCACCATTACCTCGCTCAACCCCCATTCATATTTCACTACAGCATTTTCACTCCCTCCACGTCCGTTACATCCATTTCTGACACACTACTACTTCATTCATGCCTCGCCCACTCCTGGCTCACGCGCGGCAATCCATTCCCTCCAGAAAAAAATAGGACATGTATTTCTTCTAAACCTAACCACCTTAGCTAGCCATACCTACCCGAGTTGTATATTTTATTCCTATATATGCTACCTCATCATTTCAGAGCATATATCTCTCTCTCTCTCTCTCTCTCTCTCTCTCTCTCTCTCTCTCTCTCTCTCTCTCTCTCTCTCTCTCTCTCTCTCTCTCTCTCTCTCTCTCTCTCTCTCTCTCTCTCTCTCTCTCTCTCTCTCTCTCTCTCTCTCTCTCTCTCTCTCTCTCTCTCTCTCTCTCTCTCTCTCTCTCTCTCTCTCTCTCTCTCTCTCTCTCTCTCTCTCTCTCTCTCTCTCTCTCTCTCTCTCTCTCTCTCTCTCTCTCTCTCTCTCTCTCTCTCTCTCTCTCTCTCTCTCTCTCTCTCTCTCTCTCTCTCTCTCTCTCTCTCTCTCTCTCTCTCTCATTTCTCATACACTCAAATTTTCATCAACATCGATCATTTCATTATGTTCAGCAAATCTATTTGTTGTGGTACTGTTATTTTCATTTCGAGATATGAACACAAATGTGACCTTAATTTGGATGTAAAAAAAACCTGCCTTAATGACAAAACGCTCATGGAAAAATACACAAAATATGTCCGAAGGAAAATGTTTAAATGAAGATGCGAATGAGCACCCTCAAAAAAGCGAAGAAGTGGAAAGTAGACGATCCTAATTTCGTCAATATCTGAAGACTAACAAAATTTTTATATTTTTCGACGCTCGCCAGCGATAATGATCTCCAAAATAAGCTCGATAATTAGAGTTTCCAGCAGGACGCTCCAATCAGTGCCACGGTGGAAGAGTCACACTGTCACGTCCGTAGACACGCCCACCTCCCTCATTACTCCTCCACATCCACCGTCAGCAGCCTTCTGCCTCACTACCAGCGCCACCAGCCTCAATCTTTAACACCAGCTGGTCTCTCTCATCACTCCTCCCATACTCCATACCTCCACAAGCACCCCCACCATCTGTCCACCTCCCTCATTACTCCTATTCGTCCTCCACCTTATTCATGTGTACTCCTCCTCCTCCTCCACCTCCTTCCTCCGTACCACTCCAACCAGGCCACTTTCCTCTTATTACACCTCTTTTTCCAGTAAGACTTCTATTCTAAATCCCAACACCCTCTACCACCACCGTATCCACCGCCACCACCACCCTAACTCTCATTACTTATCCTCATTTCCTACCTCCATCACCAAACCCACTACTTTTCACCCCCTCCTAAAAACTCCCATTACAACGCATCCACCACCATCGTCCCCAGTCGTCTAGAATTTACCACCACCGCCATCACATGTATTCCTTCAATTCTTCTGTTTCCTCTTTTTCCCTTTCCTTTCTCCTTTCCCTTTACCCCTTTCTCATCCCTTTAACCGTTTGTCTTTTCAGTTGTCCCCTCCCCTCTCCTGCAATCGCTTTCTTCGTCTCCTTCCCTTTCTCTTCATTTCAGTTTTCTGTCTTGAGGCGTATCGAGTTTCTTCGCTATCTTCCCACGTTTAAAAAAATCCTACCCAGAGACACACCGGTTACCCTCCTCCTCCTCCTCCTCTTCCTTCTCCTTCCGGGTATGCTGGTGAACTGTTTTCACCTCAGGGAACTAGACGTCCCTGCCCTGCATAGTCTCAGGTCACCCTTGGACAAGGTGTAATACCTGATCTGTCTCCCGTGCCAGGGTCACGGTGAAGCCTCTGGGCAGAAGTGGTGTATTGGACTGCAGGCAGAGGATCTCTTTATGAGACAATGGCTGGAGTTCCAGGGTCCTTGTCAGCTGGACCGTGTCTAATTATTTAGGCCTGCGGTGTAGAGGAGTGTGGCGACCTCTACACTAAAAAGCCTCCGTGGGTCATTTGAGGTTGTACCTCCCGGCTTCTAAGTGGAGTTTCTGAGGGGTTTTCTTATACTCAAAGAATATTTCAGCTTTTTGGTCTCTCAGGAAGGGCGTCTGATACTCTCTAGAGTTGGTGGAGAACACCTGGTGACAGGTGCCACTGGCGAGGCCTCGAAAGGGTCGCAGAGTTGGGTTAGACGTTTCGGAAAGTGGGAACGAATTGCTGGTTCCTCTCCTCCCTTGCCAGCTCTGCTCTGAGTGACTACGCCGGCCCCGTTCTATGGGACAAAAACTTCGAGAACAATAGCTGAAAAGCGCCGGGTTGTGAAAGTCTCTCTCGTGACCGAGGCCCAGGACAAGCGATTGGTCTTTGAGGCGTTTTCAAGACCCTGTGGGAACGAACTCCCAGTGTTGGAGGCATCTAACACAGCAGTATCTATTTTCCATGCACAATTTTTATCCAACTCAATTTATGGTCACACTTCAAGTTATTTCGAAAACGCTTTTAATATTTGCCCAAACTGTAAACTCGCTTAAATTTCTAACAATGCCTTCGAACCTCCGTAAGTGTGACGTCTGTCCCGGACGATTTGCAGCTCAGTACTTCCAGCTGAGTAGAACTTGCCGCCTCTGCGTTCAAAGATTACAACTTCAGAAGGCTGTGACTGAATGGAAAGTCAAACATAATTATAATGATCTTGAAAAGAAATTCGAACCCCTTCAGGAATTTGTTTCAAATAATGTGGCAGTGACTCCACCATCGATGGTGGAGAGGCCCTCCACCGAGACTGTGCCCTCTCCAGACGAATCTCCTGCTTCACGGGAGGACGTGTTACCTGCCTCACAAGTTGACTCCCAGCCTGCCTCACAGGCTAACCCCCAAGCCTGCCTCACAGGTTATCCCCCAGCCTGCCTCACAGGCTAACCCCCAGCCTGCCTCACAGGACAACCGACAGCCTGCCTCACAGGCTGACCCCCAGCCTGCCTCACAGGCTAACCCCCAGCCTGCCTCACAGGCTAACCCCCAGCCTGCCTCACAGGCTAACCCCCAGCCTGCTTAACAGACTAACTCCCAGCCTGCCTCACAGGACAACTTCCAGCCTGCCCCACTTAACGCTTCTCTTCCTGCTTCACAGGTTGTCGGGTTCCAACCTGTAAGGAATGGAGCCAAACCGAAGCAGGCAAGAAAGGATTTACTGACCCCCACTACCTTCAATAGGTTCCAGGTGCTGGCAGACACCATGGAGGTTGAGTTTGAGACTCGCCTAGTTGGGGACTCCATGGTGCGTGGCCAGCTGGTTGAGTTCTGTGGTCGTTCATCAAACGGCCGCAGAAAACGTTACTGCTATCCAGGTGCCAGACTGGACGACATCACCGCAGCGTACGATGATGTCACGAGAAATGCCGACCGAAACACCCTCTTTGTCATTCACGCGGGGACAAATGACGTAAAGACAACCCGTTCTGAGGAACTGCTTGAGAAATACCGCCGCATGATGAAGCAGTATAAACGTAAAACGGATGCCAGTAACATCATAATCTCAGGAATCCTCCCGAGGGTCGGTGCCCAATCTAGCTTTTACAATAATGCCTTCAGCACGAACAACAGACTTCAGTCCCTTTGCTCACAAGAAAACGTCCAGTTCGCTAACTTGTGGAACAGTTTTTACTACGATTCAGACTTGTTCCTTGCTGATAGCATCCACTTAAACCCTGTTGGAGCAGCCCGTTTCGGGAGGCTGCTCTGTGACCAAGTGGCTCTTCGAAAGCCAAAAAACGCGGAGGCGAGAACACCAGCAGCCCCACCGTAAGGGAGCACTCAACCCGCGAAACCCCCGACTCGAATCACATTAAAGCTTGCTATGTAAACGCTCGTAGCCTACGTAACAAATTTGAAGACTTAGAAGTCCTCGCAGCTGCAAATCATTATCACATCATCGGAGTCACAGAATCTTGGAAAGACACTTCAAATAGAGATTCCATTGCGGAGTATAGATTACCGGGTTATACCATCTTTAGTCATGAAAGAGAGAACAGACAGGGTGGAGGCGTTATCCTTTATATCCACAACTCTCTTCATTCAGTATCCGTGAAAACAGATATTATAACCAATGTTGACACGGTCTTCATTGAAATTAAAAATAGATCTCGTAAAATAGTAATTGGACTTATCTACAGACCGCCAAGGCAGACTCTTGATATCGACCACGCATTAAGTGAATTATTATTAGAAACAAGTAGCAGTTGCGAGGCAGTAACTATGGGGGACTTTAACTTGCCAGTGAAAAGATGGGGTGAACCGTTGAACTCTCATACAGGGCTCGACCTGTACACAAATTTACTTGAAAGTGATTTACATCAACATGTTCAAGAACCGACTCGGGAAAATAGTATACTTGACCTTATCTTTTCAACGACAGCTGATCTAGTTAACGAAGTAAATGTTGGTCCAATTTTTAGTTCTAGCGATCACCGAATAATCACATTCACCATCAATATGAAAGACAGTAAAGTAACTCCTAGTAAAGAAAAGGCGTCTGATTATCAGAGAGCGAATTTCGTAAGGCTCCGATCAATTCTAAATAATTCTGACTGGACTGAAATCTCGACGGAAACAGATATTGATAAATCTTGGGGGACCTTCACCACAATATTGAACAATGCCATAAGCATATGCGTACCCTATCATAACAGACGTTCAGCTTTTAAGAAGAAACCCAAATGGTGGAATAACGAAATTCAAAATAGCATATCTCTTAAAAAACGCGTATACAGTAGATACATATCAACTCAGAGTGAAGCTGACAAACTAGAGTTGGGCAGAATTCGCCGCGAAACCAGGAAATTAATAAAACGGAGCAAGAAAAATCTTGAATATATAGCGGAAACGAGTAAATCTAATCCTAAAGAATTTTTTAGCTATGTAAATAATAAAAAGTCACTCACTTGTGGTATCGGACCGCTTGCAATTGATAATGGTAACCACACGAACGATGAAAATGAAATGGCTACAATCCTAAATAACTTTTTCGCATCCGTATTTACCGACGAAGATTGTTTATCACCCAAACCGCCGGAGGTTAGAAGGACCGAAAATAATTTTACGCACATTTTACGCACAATTGAAAAGATTAAAGTAAGCAAAGCTCCTGGTCCAGACAAAATTACCCCTTGTAAACCGCTCTCCATCATATTCAATAAATCTTTAACAGCTGGAAAAGTTCCGTCGGATTGGAAACTAGCAAATTTCACACCAATTCTAAAAACGGGGGACAAGTCTCATTCAGGAAACGATCGACCAATTAGCCTGACATCGATTGTTTGTAAGTTAATGGAGACTATTATTCGCGACAATATGGTGAAATTCTTCGAAGAAAATAATAAAATAAATAGTTCGCAACATGGCTTCCGTAATAAACGTTCGTGTTTAACTAACTTAATTGATTTTTTTCACTATATTTTTGAGGTGTTCGATGAAAGCAGATCAGTAGATATCATATATCTGGATTTTCAAAAGGCATCTGATAAGGTCCCCCACCAACGATTGCTCAGCAAACTATTGGCGCACGGTATCTCGGGTAACATTCACAATTGGCTTGTGGATTGGCTCTCTGAGCGGAAACAGAGAGTAGTTCTAAACGGTGTTACATCTAACTGGCTCGATGTCAGAAGCGGCGGCGTACCTCAAGGATCAGTGCTTGGCCCCATGCTCTTCTTAATTTATGTTAATGATATCGATGATGGGCTCACTTGCAAAGTATCAAAATTTGCTGATGACACAAAAATTGCTAGTAAAGTAACTGCGACACTCGACGAAGAAGCTTTACAATCAGATCTAGATCGACTTCCACGTTGGGCCAATCAATGGCAAATGAAATTTAACGTTGACAAATGTAAAGTGTTGCACATCGGAAAAAATAACAATCGCGTTCGGTACGTAATGATTGACCAACAACTTTCTGCAGTAAGTAAATAAAAGGATCTTGGAATCACTATATCAAGCGATTTAAAGCCCGGTCAGCATTGATCAGAGGTAGTTAAAACTGCAAACAAATTGGTTGGCTTCATCGGACGAGTTTTTAATAATAAATCGGAAAAAAAGTAATATTAAAACTGTATAATTCGTTGGTTCGACCCCGTCTAGAGTACTGTGTACAGTTTTGGTCTCCCTATTACAGAAAAGACATAGAAAAGTTGGAACGGGTTCAACGAAGAGTAACAAAGATGATTCCTAGGTTGATAAATTTATCATATGAACAAAGGCTTAAAGAAGTAAATTTATTTAGCCTGTCAAAACGAAGAATGCGAGGCGATCTAATAGAAGTGTTTAAAATGTTTAAAGGATTCAGTGATGTTAATGCGGAAGATTACTTTACAATTGATCGATCAAATAGAACAAGAAGAAATCACAATTTGAAGATAAGTGGTAAAAGATTCTCGTCGCACGAAGCTAAACACTTCTTCTTCAATCGAGTTGTTAATGTTTGGAACTCTCTACCCTGTGATGTCGTTGATAGTATAACAGTTACGGCCTTCAAGAATAGATTAGACAAGTATTTTGAATCCAACCAGCAACTAAGATATTACTCATTGTCGTAATAACGTTAAGTTCTTTCGAATACTGGTGTCCTTGTCCGTTTTTATCGCCCGGTTAGTGGTAGCAGTAATGGTAGTTCCTTCCTCTTTCCTACATAAATTCCATGCAGTTTTTCCATGCTGCATGGTTCTTTTTCCTTTCCTGCCAGCTTTGGCTGAGGGGTGGGGGGGGTGGGGAGGAGCCTTCGCCTTTGCTGTCCTTTATCTTACACCTTTGATTAGATAGTTAGTGTAGCTTGTCACAAACAGCCTCGTAAGGACCAGCAGGTCTGCTGTTGTTTGTTCTTCCTTTGTGTGTTTCTTTGTGTTCCTCTTCCTTCTCCTTTCTCCTATTTTTTTCTATTCATCTCCCCTCCACTACAGCACATGACATCCTCCACCATACTTTTTTCTCCTTGAAGCATTCCATTCACCCTCCCCTCGAACATTTCTCCCCTCAAGAGCTGTCTTCTGCCCTTTGTCGCTTCGCCAGCTTTCTTGTTACCTCTGTTCTTCCTCCAGTCCTCTCCCTCTCGGCCCTGGTTCACCTTTACTCCTGCACACAACATTTACGCTCCCTTTCTGGTGTTCCTTCTTTCCCTCTTCCCTCCCATATCCTCCCTCCTCCTCCTCCTCCTCCTCCTCCTCCTCCGTATCATCATCATCATCATCGTCATATTCATCATCACTATCATTATTATCATCATCATTTATTTCTCCTCTTCTTTTTGTTTTGTTCTTTTTTCCTCCTCCTCCTCCTCCTCCTCTTCCAACTCCTCCTCTTTCTCCTTCTTCACCTCCTCCTCTTCCTCCTCCTCCTCCTTTTTCTTTTCCCTTTTCTCCTTGTCAGGAACATCGACATCCAGCAGTCCTCCTCCTCTTTCTCTTCTTCTTCCTCCTCCTCCTCCTCCTCCTCCTCCTCCTCCTCCCCCTCTTCCTCCGTCTCAAAGAGCAAATTCTTAAGCCACTCACCGCCATTTATAATTTGACACTACAACAAAATAAAGTTCCCGAAGACTGGAAGCAAGCGAACGTAACACCGATCTACAAGAAGGGAGACAAGAGCGAGGTTTTGAACTACAGGACAATTAGCTTGACTTCAATAGCTGGAAAAGTTCTCGAGAAGATTATTAGAGACAAACTCGTCAAGTTTTTGAAGACAACAATAGCATTTCCAATGCTCAGCACGGTATCAGGAATAAGCGTTCATGCTTAACCAATTTACTGGATTTCTTCAAGGATATATACGAAAACTGGGATAATCATATCCACAGCGATGTTATCTATCTAGACTTTCAAAATGCCTTTGACAAGGTCCCGCACGAACGACTTCTCAAGAAACTGAAATCGGCGGGACTAGAAAACAATCTGACTGCGTGGATAAATAATTGGCTCACTGGAAGAAAGCAACGAGTCCTACTCAACGGGCAGGCCTCCGAGTGGCTCCCGGTGACAAGTGGAGTGCCACAGAGGTCAGTGCAGGGCCCCATAATCTTTATTATATATACATATATATATATATATATATATATATATATATATATATATATATATATATATATATATATTAACGACATAGAACTAGGATTAAAATCCATCCTTTCTAAATTTTTTGACGACATCAAGGTGGGAGGGAAGGCCCTCACAACAACAGACTGCGATATTATTCAGAAAGACCTGGACTAGATCACTCAGTGGTCGGAAAAGTGGCAGATGTCCTTCAGCACTATCAAATGTAAAGTAATGCACATCAGGTCCAGAAATAGCAGCCACACATACTACATGGGTGGCGAACCACTACAGGCAGTGCAGGAGGAAAGAGACATCGGGGTCACTATCAGCAGTGACCTGAAACACACAAAGCACTGCAGGTCTGCCTGCAAAAACAAACAAAAAAAAAACACAATACTATGCTCGGGTTCATATCGAGGAACTTCGAATATAAGACGCCGGGAGCTGTGTTATCCTTGTATAATTCACTGGTAAGGCCCCACCTGGAATACGCTGTGCAGTTCTGGTCTCCTAACAACAAGAAAAACATTGAATTACTCGAGAGAGTACAGCGACGCGCTACGAAAATGATACCATCTTTGAGAATGCTATCTTACGAAGAACGACTCAACCTCTTCACGTTGGAAAAGACACGACTGGGGGGAGACATGATACAAGTCTTTAAGTACCTGAACAAGTTCAGCAATGTTGATCACTCCAAACTCTTCCCGCTACAGTCTAACAATTTAAGCCAAGCGATGCTTTACGGATATCGGCAGGAATTACTTTTCGAATAGAGTCGTCCGCCACTGAAACAGCCTTCCTGCAGGAGTGGTTAGTGCGGAAACAATCAACTCCTTTAAAAATCGCAATGACCGTCACTTTGCTGCGTCGGGAGTGAACTGATCGTATTCCTGAGTATGTACACAAGTGCTTTAATCCTTTCCGCAAGCCACTCCTCTGGCTGACGGATTGATTGAATCACTGAAAGCAGGCAGCCTCATTAAAAAGGTTTTATGCTGCCTGCTCCTCCATGTTTCCCTGTTTCCTCCTCCTCCTCCTCCTCCTCCGTCTTCTTCTCCTTCTCCTCCTCCTCCTACTCCTTTTCCTACTTCTGCTTCTCCTCCCCAACAAAGGATAGCTTCCCGTCCGACATCTCCTTCCCGCCTGATGTATCACCACATTTACTACCCAGGGCAATACTAACGTTAAGGAACAACAATCAAATTACCACCATAAATAACCAAGCACCATTACTATCGCCATCATCACCACCACCACCACCACTACCACAACAACAACAACAAGCATCACCATTACCGATTCTAGGACCAAAGTACGTATGGAAATAGTTCGTACGCATAAAGTTCGTACGCAATTGTTCGTAAGCAAATGTTCGTAAGGGATAAAGTTCGTTTGAAAATAGTACGCTCGCAAAAGTTCGTATGCAGATGTTCGTATGGTATAAAGTACGTATGTAAAATATTCGTAACGACAAAAGTTCGTCGGGACAGAATTTCGCATAGAAAAAGTTCGTATGGAAATATTTCGTATGAAATTGTTCGTAAGCAAAAAGTTCGTACGCAAATGTTCGTCAGGGAAAATGTTCGTCTGACAAAAAATACGTTAGTAAAAGTTCGTACGCTAAAGTTCGTATACAGATGTTCGTATGGTATAAAGTACGTATGCAAAATATTCGTAATGAGAAAAGTTCGTCGGGACAAAAGTTCGTATAGAAAAAAAATCATTTGCAATTATTCGTACGCAAATGTTCGTCAGGGATAATATTCTTCTGGTAAAGTAGTACGTACGGAAAAGTTCGTAAGCATGTTTGTATAGTAATAAGTCGCTACTCCTACACGAAGTTTTTCTATACGAACTTTTGTCCGAAACTCATGAAAAATGGGGGGGCTGAGAACCGACCCTGCCGCCAACCACCATCACCACCTCCACCGCCCGCCTCGCCTCCGCCACCGACAACCAACATCATAACCTTGCACTCTGCGGCCGCAGCCTTCCCGGTAACGCAAAATAATACACATTGACCATACAGACATGATGAGCCACTGCCTCCAGGTATTATTTCAAGAATAAAGAACTTGTCGCCCAGTACCCTAAAAAGTTTCTTACTGGACGACTGTTTTTCACCACTGGGAGACCTTTTGGTCGCTCAGTTATGTTAAACACTCTCTCTCTCTTTTTTTTTTTTTATTTAAACATGTTCAGTACATTAGTACATGGCAGTATTATTTGTCTATGCTAAAGTTCCCCCGACCGTTGGGGAGCTATTTAAAAGCTTCTGCCGATTATATTATACAATTATATACATGTTTACGGTGGGTGTAGGAGTAGCCACCTGTGGGACGCAACCTTCATCTGCTGAGTGGACAGTTGTGTCACATCCACATCAGCAGTGAGGTTGTTCCACCACACCACCGCTGCGATGGAGAAGGCACGTTGGTGGGTGCTGTAGCGGGCCCGAGGCACTTCCAGGAGGCGTTGCTCAGCACCGTTCTCGTGCTGCGCTCAGACCTCCTCCAGGTAGCCCTCAGGTCCGTCAGGTGGGGCACTAGGCCCACTTGTGCACCGTCAGGGCAGCGACGCGGCGACGGTGCTCCAGGCTATTCAGCTGGTTCGTGGCTGGTCTTGCCCTTCCTTCGTGTGGGTGTTGTTGTTGTTGTTGTCGCTGTGTCTCCCACTGGCTCGGTCGGTGGTGCTGGGTGCCGTTGATGAGGCGTTCAGCCCTCCTCTGCACCTTGTCTAGCAGGTTGAGGTGGCAGCGGGCGCTGGCCATCCAGGTGAGCGGTGCATACTCCATCACTGGACGGACTTGTGCCTTATAGAGGGTGTTCAGGCCTTCAGCATCGAGGAGGTTCTTCATGCGGCGCAGGAGGTTCACCTTCTGGGAGGCTTTGTGCGCCACCCTTTCAAGGTGACGGTCAAACCGCAGCTGGGAGTCCACCTCCACGCCCAGGATGTCGACGCTGGACTGCAGAGGGATGGTGTCATTCCCGAATCTCAGTCTGCCGTTGAGTTGCCTCGCGTCCTCCCGAGAACGTGATATTACCATGGCCTGGGTTTTGTCAGGGGCAAACCTGACTTGCCACCTCTTTCCCCAGGCCATTATGTCTGCCAACTGTCTGTTGACGGACTCTATCACGTCCTGGGCTTCCTCCCTCTTGTATGTTCTGGAGAGGGTGCAGTCGTCGGCGTAGGCGCTTGCTGCCGGGTGCACCCTCTCC